>NW_027530971.1:14365116-14366542 GCF_008692635.1 Crocuta crocuta | reverse complement strand
AGTTTTCAGATGACTCAAGCCAGGCAGCTCAAAAGAATGGAGCGTCTGGAAACCAGAAAGCCCAACCATTCCCACTAGGCTGGGATCTGGAACCTAGACGGGTTTGGTCCCTGCTCCTACTCTGCTAGCTCACGGCTCACGGCAGCCCAGGAAACCAGAAAGAGACCTCTCTTCAATGACCCCGCCCCCTGAACGCTGAGGAGTGGCTACCGGGAACAAAACAACACCTAAAACTTGGGTGCCCCGGGGGTGCCTGGCTCTGGGATGAGAGGAGTGGCTGTTCAATTACCAACCCCCAGGGTGAGCTGAGGAGGGTCCAAAGTCTGGGGAGACCACTGTAAGCACTGGGGGTTGGGAGGCTGGAGGACAACCCCCCCCCCAAACGCGCCGGCTGCAGGTCCCCTGGCCGGTGCCATCCATGTCACACCCCCCGCGGTCTCTCCCCAGGACCCAGTGACCAAGGCAGGGCGCACAGGGAAGTTGAAAGGGTCATCGCACCTCGCAAAAGTCCTTTTGCGGCACAGGACTATAGGGTAGAAGAGGGTTAAGTAAAGCAAAGTCGCAGCCTCCTCCTCAGTCTGGTGCCCCCCCCATACTTCCCATTAGGGTCCCCAGATCCTCTCCGACCCCAAGTCCCTCTGGGACGCTTGCAAGCCCCGCGTCCCCCTCATACCCGCGCCGGNACTACCACCCCCCCGCCGCGGCCGGACTGCCAGACTGAGCAAGTCCGATCCCCTCGGCTCCCGGCACACGCCCCCTGACCGCTCTCAGACCCGGGATCCAGGGCGGGCCACCTGCCCCCCTCCCCTGCCCGGACCCAGCCCGGTCCAGGGTGAGCCGTCTCGGCCAGCCCGCCCAGGCCCTCGGTGCGGCCGGGCTGCGCTCCTTCCCCAGCCCCCAGGATGTCAAAGACAAAATCCCGGCTTCAGCCCGGGGGCTGTGGGGGTTCAGGTCTGAGGAGTGCACCCGGACTCTGCTTGGCCCACCCCTCTTCTACTCAACACTCCCCTCTCCCACAAGGATTTTCGCGCGTCCTCTGGCCCCTTACACTTCGCGGGGAGCTTGCCTCGCGGGCTGATGCGCAGTGCAGACCTCTGGGGCCGGATGGCAGGGAGAGGGAATGTCACAGGGAAGACACTTCCAGCCCTCCCGCCGTATAAACTCTCGAGAACCCCATCTGGATTCGGGCAGACTGCTCCAGAATGCTTACAATCCACTGCAACGGGCTCCCCAACTTCCACTGGGGTCACAACAAACACTAAAGCTTGACGATTTTATTGTTCCATTTTCCAAATGGGAAGACTGAGGCCAAAGAGGCGTTGGAACGCTTCTCAGACGTGGTGGCCAGTCTGCGACTTTTTCAAACTACAGGTGAGTTTGCAAGAGAGCGCCTGGCTTCTGGCTTCCCTCCCTGAGCCTGGCGCCG
>NW_027530971.1:14315879-14365099 GCF_008692635.1 Crocuta crocuta | reverse complement strand
GGACGCCTCTAATTCCCCCGGGAAGCCGGCGTCTCTCTGAAGGCAGCCCTGGGCCCCAAGTGCACGCCCTGCGTGGGGCTCTCTAAATTGACTCTGAAACTCCACCGGCCTTCCTCCCAGGCTTCAGCCGACTTCCCATAAAATGTCCACCTTTATGAACGTTTTATGGGAAGGGTCCCACCCTACCTACTCTCTCCAGCACTGGGAAGACCCCCCAGAAATGAGATCTGAGCCCCAACACCGACAGAAGCTGGCACCCTCACATGACTCAGGAGCTGCCTGTTGAAAGAAGGAAGAAAGAAAATCCTGTCTGAGAGGAGCCAGAGGGTCAAGTAGAAGTCTTCTGAACCTGGGCAATATGGGGTGGATGGACAGGGTGGCTTCCAAATCCCACAAAACCCCTAATCCAACATCTTCTGGTTGTGTGACCTTGGCAAGTCTTCTCACCTTCCTGCCTCAGTTTCCTTTCTGCATAAGAGAGTCTTAGAAGCCCAGGAGATAGCATGTGAGAAAGTCTTTGCAAAAAAAAAAAAGGCCTGATGGGCATGTTTATGTAATGAGGGATAGAGCAATGCAAAGAAGAGGAAGATGTAGATTTGCTCCCAGGAAATCGCTAGCTCTTCTAATTCCAAGGAGGAGGTGCTCAGAGCTAAGGAGGTGCTAAGGGATAGTAGCCCAAGGATAGATGAATAGGCCAGTGCACTAGAATGGAGCTGCACAAATAGACCCACACATGTATGGACACTTGATATGTGGCAAAAATGGTGTCACAGGTCCCTGGGAAAAGTGAACTCTTCAGAGAGATTGGATGCCCATGTGGGGGAAAAATGAGGTGGAGTTCTTACCTCACACCATGTGTTAAGAAAGCCAATTTCAGGTGGATTCAAGACTTAAACACAAAGAACCTGTGAGATAGGGATTTCTTTTTTTTTTTAATTTTTAATGTTTTATTTATTTTTGAGAGAGAGACAGAGACAGTGTGAGCAGGGGAGGGTCAGAGAGAGAGGGAGTCACAGAATCTGAAGACAGGCTCCAGGCTCTGAGCTAGCTGTCAGCACAGAGCCTGACACGGGGATCAAACCCATGAGCTGTGAGTTCGTGACCTGAGCTGAAGTCAGACGCTTAACCAACTGAGCCACCCAGGCGCCCCATAGGGATTTCTTAAAGACTCCAAAAGCGCAAACCATCAAGGAAAAGACTGATACCTTGATTAAAGTATCAAATTCCTGTGTATCGAAAGAAGATATTTGGAACACAGTATCGGAACCCTACCAAGATCTTCTACAAATCAATTCTCAAAAGAAACAAGAGAAAGTGGAGCAAGACATAGGAAAAGGCGATTGGAAGAAGGGAACCCATGGGTGGCCAGGAAACATATGCGTTTGCAGAGAGTCTCCCTCTTAATCAGGGAAATGCCAAACAAGACCCCAGGGGAGTGGCACTGCACACCTCTGAGATCCGCAGAAAGCAAAGAGGTAGGAAGGGAGAGTGCTGATGAAGATGTTGCACGCAGGAAACTCTCACACACTGCTGGGGGAACGGGAAATGGGGAGCACCACCCTGGAAAACAATTTGACAGCATCTGGAAGATGCCTAATATACCCCAGTGACCCGGAGAACTTGGCTTCTGGGATAAACCTGGGGGCTTGCTCATCACCACAGTGTTTAATCCTCATGAAGAATCGGCAGTAGCCTCAGTGTCCATCAGCAGAAGAAGGCATAAACAAAGGGGTGGACCGGTCAGTAACGTTCTATACAGTAGCGAAAATGAATGGAGGTTCCTTACGAATCCTGGGTTGGGGGATGGGGAGCATGTCGCTAAAGATCCCATCGGATGACATCATTCCTAGAGATTTTTAAGACATGAGAAATGAAACGATACCATATATTGCTAGGAACGCACAAGTTTGTTAAAAGTGTGAAGAGATTCAGAGGAATGATAAATACACCATTTAGTGAAGTGCTTGCCTCAGGGCAGGGAGAGGGAGATGTGAAGGATGGCAGAAAGGGGCTTCATCGATACTGGTGAAGGTTTTATTTCTTGACCTGGGTCAAGGTGCCCAGGTGTTTGTTTTACTCTTCATAACCTTTTTTTTTTTTAACCTTTTAAGATTTTTTTGAAGTTTCTTTATTGAGAGAGAGAGAGAGGGAGAGAGAGAGAGAGAGAGAGAACAAGGGAGGGGCAGGGAGAGACGGAGAGAGAGCAAATCCCAAACAGGCTCTGCACCATCAGCGCAGAGCCTGATGCAGGGCTTGATCTCACAAACTGTGAGATCATGACCTGAGCTGAGATCAAGAGCCAGACACTAAACCCACTGAGCCATTCAGGCGCCCCTCTTTATAGCTTTTTTTTTTTTTTTTTTAAGGTACAGAGCAAGCAGGGTGGTACAAAATATAAAATCCACATAAAATGCAGTCCTGCTCCGAACTCCAGCTTCCTGATTTAAATAATAAGGCCATCATGTCTGTGAAGCACTCGGCACAAAGCATGACTCATGGTGAAGTGCTCGGTAAAACTGGAGAATGTGACTAGCCTGCTCCTCAGACTCCCCCAGGATGCTTCAAACCCTGGCTCCAGCCAGCCAGCCAGCCGACACTTCCCCAGCCCACGCACTGGAGCGCCCCCAGCCCCTCAACCTCCGTCATGCCTTCGTGCCTTTGCATAAACTGTTTACTCTTCCTAGAGTGTCCACGCCCCCCGCCTCTGTTACCGCCCAGCACTGGCATTTCAGCCCATGGAAAGCCCCACGGAGGCCCTCATCCACTCTCCCAGGCACGGGGTTCTCATAGCACCCACCCACCCCTGTCCAGGTCTATCATATGGCAGATTGCTGCACCTGGTTATGGATCTGCCTCCTCCCTGAGCAGACTGGGCGCCCCTCCAGGTCACGAACCTTGTCACCTGCAGAAGACCTCGCCTCAGAAAGGCCACCTGAATGAGTAAAGGGGGTGAGTGCACCCAAATACCCAGAAACAAGAAAGGGTCATGCCAAACTCTCAAAAAGAAAGCAATCCCACTATACAGACTGACTGCTTGGTCTTCACTGAGTGTTCCTGGAAGGCAATGTGACCGATGGGGTCAGAGACACCTGGGTTCACATCTAGGCTCCTCTGAGTCTTGGTTTCTGGGTCTGCACAGCTAGGATGTGATTAGGGCTTATTGCAAAGGGTTCTCGTGAAGATTCGGTGAGATAATAGAGGCAACATGCATGACCCCATTTTGGGAACAGGTAGCAATTACATGAATATTGGCCAAGTGGAAGATGTTTGCGGGGGCAGGTGGAAGGGACCCAGTTGGCTTACCATGAAAGTAGGAGGCGGGGGGTAAAATGCCGGGGAGTGTCGTCCAACTCTGCACAAAAGCAAGCACCTGGAAGTCGGCCCAGGAGGTGGGAGGGTCAGAAGTGTGCCCCAAGTTAGTGCTCCTGGCGCTGTTTCCTCCTGTCCTTTGTCATACCCCTGGGTGAGGGGCTGCGTGGCATTTCAGAACCAGAGACTGTCTCCCCACGTCCACTCTGGCCCCCTCCAATCTGTTCTCACGCATAGCCCAGGGATCTCAATCTGGACCTGTCTTTCCCTTGCCAGCTTCCATCTGTAGGGGCGACAGAGCCCGCGGCACCCTCCCCAGGGATGCGTCTCCGGCACTTTACCAAATGCATCGTCGGCACTATATATGCAAAATCCGCATATGTCCACTTGTCAGGAGGTTCCATCAAGGCGACATACAGGATGGCAAATTGCTTATGGTCCATACTCCGGAAGATGAATTGGCCAGCGTTATGTGTTGTACAAGCAAACAGATACAGAGTCCACGGGGCTATGTGGTCACTGAAAAAGAACAGCGCTGTGTGCCTCGTGGGTTCAGATGAGATTTTCTGAACTAATGAGCCAATCCTCTTTGATCCAGATCACACTGGACAATGTCATATTATCCTGATGACACAGGCAGTAGCTACTGTTGGCACTTCGTCCTATGCAAATGGCCACGCAAGGAGGAATGCTGCCCGCCTTAAGGTCTGCCCTCCCAGTGCTCCTCGGGGAGGTCACCAATGGCCTCCCTGTTGGAAACGGAAGGGCACTTCTCTGACTTTATCTCACCTGATGATGGCAGTGAGATTCAAAACAATATCAACGGAGGCATCATATGATGAGGACCCAGGCCCACGGGAACCCGGGGCAGGGATGCCCTGAATGGAGGGCGAGGAGGCAAGAAAGGAAAGCTCGGATGTGCGTGTGGAGCAGTGAAGGTCACAGAGGATCCACAGCAGGGATGTGCAAACCTCACCTCCAGCTCTGTGGTGTTGGAGAACTAACCGCCACAGGAGAATGCAGCTGGAGTCGGGCACTGAGTGAACGAAAGGTCCACGATGCCAGAGGGGAGGATGGCTCTGGTTCCCAGGGTGGCCCCGTTCCGAGGGCCACAGCCCTGCCCAGTTTAGTCAGCCTGGAACCTTTCCTTCCACCCTGCCCTCCATGAATTCCCCAAGTGCCCAGGTCAGGGTCAGGAGAAGTCAACACTGCCACTGTGCACAGATCAACTCCCCTGTGCAGGGACCCGGGGACCCACGTGTGGGGAGCCCCCAGAGTGCCCACCCATGACGGAGGAGGGTGGGTGGCCGCGGGGGCCCTGGCGCTGCGGGCTGGACTGATGGGCCTGAGTGGTGGTGGCTCTAGGAAAGGCTTTTAACATTTTATTTCTGTTTGAGAGACAGACCACAAGCCAGGGAGGGGCAGGGAGAGAGACACACAGAATCTGAAGCAGGCTCCAGGCTCTGAGCTGTCAGCACAGAGCCCGACGCAGGGCTCGAACCTGCAAACTGTGAGATCATGCCCTGAACCAACTGAGCCACCCAGGCGCCCCCAGGAATGGCTTTTAAGCAGATGACCTCTAAGCGTGTCTTAGGAGACATCAGCCAGGCGAAGAGGCAACAGCCCAGGCAAAAGCATGGCAGTGCGAGGCTGCCCAGCATGCTCAGGGAATTCCAAGCAAGCAGCTGTGAGAGAGGAGGTAGGAAAAGGAGGCACGCAGGGCCCTCAAGGCCTCACCCAGGGGCTAGGAATGTTCTGAGGTGGGGGAGGGGTGGATGCTGTCATATGAAACCCAGATCAGAGTTCAGGACAACTCTGAAGGGCTGTCCCTGCTCCAGGCCCTTCCTGGACCCCACGCGGGGTAGGCGGAGGTCAGTGCCACGACTACAGAACAGTTCAACTTCCTCTGCCCTTACTGCCTACAGTTGCTGAACCCCGGAACAGCCCGTGATAAGCCGCCTGCGTCCCAGGAAACCCAACCTGTGCTGGGGAGCGCAGGAGACACTCACTGTATGTCCTGCTGGTGGGAATGACCCAGGATACGGGGGAGGTGAGTGATGTTCATGGCAGCGGGCAAGGCCTCAGGAGGGGCAGGGTGGGCTCATCCGGAGACAAAGCAGAAATTGGAGGCAATGTGGGGTGGGGATGGGGTCGGGAAATGGAGTGAGGCATGACCTTAACTTTTGTTTTCTATGCAGCTGCAAGTGACGTTGGCTACTCAGAGGAGGGACAGATATTAGATGTTAGAATGACGTAAGAAATTAATGACCATAGTGCATGATAAATGTTACCACAGCAGTAGTAAGGAATACAGGGCTTCGAAGAGTGGATAGGAGTTGGCCGGGAGGTGTGCCCATAAGGGAAAGTCCTATCAGGCGGAGGAAACAGCTGGCTCCCAGAGCCCAGCTGGGCTATGATTGCCAGATGAAACCCAAGATGCCCAATTAAGTGTGAATTTCATATAAACGACGAATAATTTTTTAGTGTAAGTCTGTCTTATGCAACATTGGGGACATACTTATACCAAAAAATTATCCATTATTTCCTGCATCACCTTCTGACCCTATTCTAGCCAGCAGTCTGCTAGTGGTGCCCCCAAACTGCAGCCCAGGTACTGCTCAAATTCCACTCTATCCCTCCCATTATCTGAACCCTCGATTGTCACTTGAGATCTCTGTTGTCCGATCCTCAGCCACTCTTCCAGCCCCATCTTCCATCCTTGAAACACTGCCCTTTAATCTCCTGCTTCTGAGTTTTCACCCCACTATTTCCTCTGCTTCCCTACAATGCCCTCCCCACGTCCTCTCCTCCAGGAGGCCTCCCAGATTTCTCTGGGAGAATGGAAATGATCATCTCCCACAAATTAGTAGCAGTAGCCCTTGGGCAAGTCATCTCACATCTCTGAGCCTCCATTTCCTTGTCTCTAAAATGGGGATGACACCGTCTCTGTCAAGTGGCTAAGGGGACAAGAGACCATGTTCAGAGAGCACCATTCACAGCCTCAAATGTGGGCACAGCCTCCCCCACTGAGCGTGCCCAGATCAGTGCCAGGCATCCAGTGGGCACAAATACACATCTGTTGAATGGAACTGACTCATAGATCCTAAGCTCTTATAGTTTAATTCGCTTCTTGGAATTGCCATGCTCAACAGTGGAACTTAGACAAATTCAATTCCCATATTAAGGTGATCTGAGAAGAGACGAATCATGAAGCCACTGCCATTGTGACTGCATAACAGGTTTCACCCCGCAGCTGACAAGGGACCAAACCAGCTCCCCAGAAATGGCCCATTTTAGAACCAGGCATGGCGCCTGGCCTCTCCCGCTCGAAGCAGGTAATATCCGCCACACACATTCTGTCTCAAGCCCTCCCAATCCCAGACCACAAAAGGTGATTTCTTATAACCATTAGCATAATTACCTGCCTGCAACGCTACAGAGAAGCGATTAGATGAGCCTGTGATTTCTGCACAGTTATTTGTCTCAAGTAAGTCACCTGAAGTTCATCTGCCATCAGGATTCATGGCTGCGTTCTGTAATCGCGGGGAATTATTTTGCTAATAACAGAGGTACCTTGATCTAATTTAGTTTTAATGCCAGGAGGTGCCCTCCCAGAATAATCAGCTCCAGGGCAATTCCAATTTCCAGGTTTGTTACACGTTCTGGAGAGAAGATTCAATTCAAAGAGGCTGCAGTTACTTCCTTATCACCCCAAGTCATCTGGGGGCGAAATGGAATCCTACTTCTGTGTTTGCAGAAAACTGCAGGGAGAGGTTGGGCCGTAGGGAGCTGAGTGGCAGGGAGGTCCCAGCCAAGAGCATTAGCTGGAAGACACCTCTCACAGGTGAGCGCCACAAGGCAGTCCCTGGGAGAACCCTAGTTTTTCTCGCATTCGTTCATTTCCTCATTCATTGTTTTAGCCCATTCTGGGCTCTCTCCTCTGCAAGGCCTAGTCTCTGCTGTTATCTGAAATCAAAGATTGATAACCAACACTCAGGTGGCCCTGTTCTAGGTACACGTTAACTCATTACCTCCCATCAGGCAGGTGCGTGCGGCTATTATCCCCATTTTACAGATGTGAAAGCTGAGGCAGAGAGGTTAAGAAACTTGCCTCAAGTCACACAATTAGTAAGGGGCATCACTGAGGTTTGATCCTTAGATTGTGAACTCCCTGGAGTTCATATACAAGGCAGGATCCTGAGCCCACCAGGAACTGTCACCCTGTGTTCTCATGCACCCCTCACAGCAACTCTGGTATGGGAATGTTGTTAGTCCCATTTTCTTGAGGAAGAAACTGAGTCTCAAAAGGAGGCTAAGTTGCCCAAGGTCAAGTGAGTAAATGGAGGAGTTCTGATTCTCCTCTATCTCCTGATACTCTGGCTGAAGCCAGGAAGTGTGGGCAGTGTCTTTGAACAGCTTTGGAAACATTTTGGTAAAGTGTAACTGAACCCCAGCGCGGCTCTTCCCTTCGGCTCTGGAACAGTTTCTCTTTCCCATCCACACCCCTCACCCCAGAAACCAAGTGTCATTTGCCGTCATTCGGTGTCACCAGACAAAACCTGCTTTCAGATTCCTGTTCATTCAATCACATTTATGCTTTCAGCAGGCAGGTGTGTGTTCCAGAAGGCGAGGCAGGAGGGGCGCCTGGGGGGCAAGGTCAGTTATGTGGCCTGCTGGGGCCCAGGCCGTGATCTCACGGTTCGTGGGTCTGAGCCCCCATTGGGCTCTTTGCTCACAGCTCAGAGCCTCAAGCCTGCTTCGGATTCTGTGTCTCTCTGCCCCTCCCCCGCTTACACCCTGTCTCTCTCTCTCTCTCAAAAATAAATAAACATTAAAAAAAAAAAAGTTTTTTAAAAAGGAAGGGCCAGGAGGTCTTCCTGCTGTGCCATTCCATTCCTCCCTGGGCCTCGGCCTTCCCATCTACTTGAGGAGGTGGGTTCTTTTTAAACTGATGGAGCTACAGAACCCTCGTTTCAAATGAAAAATTACAGGCAAGCCCAGTGTTTACATCAGATGAAGGCAAGCTGCTCTGGGCAGAGCTGTGTTCAGGGCACAGGGGGGTCTCTCTTGCGCCACAACCTTTTGGCATCTTCTTGGGACCCCTGGGACTCTTCCAACAGTTGAAAAACCACTGGCCTGGACAGTCTGTTGACTCTTGGGGTTCTGAGGATTAAGGAATCTGGGCTCCCCTGATGGCTGACAGTGCCTGCGGTGCAGATGGTCAGCTGAGACCCTCCCTGGGACTCCCCACCCCCTGAGCACCGGTCCTGCCTTGTTAGGGGCATCAAGGGCCAAACCCAGGAGGGGCGTGGCAGCAAGGCCAGGTTGTGCCCAAGGCCCTGCCTCTGGGGGGACGACCTGTTCAGGCGCGGGGGCACAGGAAACTGGTGGCCACAAGGAGAGGCTAGCCTCCTCCTATGTGTGTTCTCTCTCTTGTCTTCTCCCTTCTCTAAAAACGTGTTTGTTTGTTTTTTTAATCCCTCCTCTTCTCCTTCCTTCTAAAATGCTCAGCTTTCTGTTGTGGGCCTGAGGCTGCAGGGGGTGCGGTCCCAGGATGGAGACTTTACACACAAAGAGCTGCATCCCGGATCGATTGGCACTGCCAATCACGGGAGCTGGGAAGGCCTCCTGGAGGCATTGGTCACCAAAGGGCGCTGACGCGTGTGTAGGAGTTAGCCCAGTTCGGGGACATTGCAGGTGGGAGGAGGCGGGCGTTCCCGGCTCAGAAGAGAGGCTGGGGGGGGTCTCAGTCACCGACATGGCCGAAGCGTACACTTGGAGGGTGCATGGCGGGTGGCATGAGGCAAGCCTCCTTGACAGGCTGTCCAAGGGCTGTGGGCTGGTCCTGGGGATCTCGGGGAGTCAGGAGCATGGGGAGAGTAGATGCGCATTTCAGAAGCTTATCTGGCTGCACACTCATTTGGGGGAGGGGGAGGACTGTGAAAGTGGGGCTTTCCTTCCCCTTGTCACCCTCCCCCCCCACCTTCCCTGACACCTCCACGGAGCCCTGTTTCCCTCTGAGACATAGCTCGCGCCAGGAAGGGAAGAGGGCCTTTGGGCTGCCGGCTCTGCCCACCTTGGTCTGGCCCCCAGCCTGGAATGCAGCCCTTGACCCCTTCACCCCCAGGACCACGGGGTCAGAGTGAGCTGGAAGCTCCGTGCAGATTGGCTGGGATGCTCTGATTTTAGGGCCTCTGTTTGTGAACAGGAAGTCAAGCAGAAGGTTAGCTTGCCCACCCCCTTCTTGTCCTTTCTACCCAACGCTGGGCTCTGACAAGCCCCTGCCCCAGCCTTGCAGCCCCTCTTGGCTCTCCCCCCCATCCCCCCTACCTCCTCCCGTGCTGTGGTGGGGGGGGGAGGTTCCAGCCCCAAACACAGGCCTTTTTGTTCCACCGCTCAGCTGGGCATCTGCATTGGCGTCTACACTCACTCAGCCTCAGGATGAGCTGCAGGATGCGGGGTGGGGTGGGCACTGAGGGGCAGGGACCAGGGGTGCCCATGATTGCTGGCTACATTTTGGACCCTGCCCCTCCCAGGGCTCCTGCTTACTCTGGAACANGAACCGCGAGATCATGACCTAAGTGAAAGTCGGACGCTTAACCGACTAAGCCACCCAGGCGCCCCTCTGGAACACTGGTTCTTAAGCAGGGGCGATTTTATCCCGCAGGGATCATTTCTCAATGGCTGGGGACATTTTTGGTTGTCACCACTTGGGCTGGGGGAGGGGCATCTAGTGGGTAGAGCCCAAGGACACTACTAAACACCCTCCAGTGTGCAGGACAGCCTGCTGGACAGAGTTATCTGGCCCTCAGTGTCCATAGTGGCAAGGTTGGAGGCCCTGCCTGAGGGTAAAGCTCCCCCACCCCCACGTCTACACCCCTCCCCAGCCAGCCCTCTGGGCAGTCACTCCCAGGCTTCAGGCTAGAGTCTCCAGAAGCTTATTCCCACCTTAGTCCCTTAGCTTCTGCTGTTTCTCCTGCTGAGAGGCACACGACCCCTCCCCCCAGCCCCCGCTGCCCTCCACTTACCTAAATCTCATTTCTCTCCACCCCCTCTACATGTGGGGGCCTCTCCCCTGCTGCCAGCGCCAGCCGCCCCTCCCAGAAGCCACCTCTGACTGCTTGGTACCCTCAGGTTGGAGACAGCCCCTCCTGCCTCTCCCTGGAATGCTGGGCGCACGGGGCACTGGGTGTTGGCACACGGTGGGACCCCTGCGGGCTTTGGAGTTGGTGGACCAGGGTTCGAATCCCGACTCGGCCAATTCCTAAGTAGTTTGACCAGACATTAATCACTAACCTTTTCTGTGCCTCAGCTGCCTCCTTCGTAAAATGGGTTTTCCAGAGAGAGTTCCATGTGCTGTGTGGCCTCCCGTCCCTGTCATTGTTCCCTGTCTGGCTGGTTTATCTCGTCAAGATGCACTGCCTGCCCTCCCTGGCCAATCTCCTGGGGCACAGAGAAGGAGGGTTGGTTGCCTTCCTGCTTCTCCCTAGGAGCTGAGCTTGCCCGGTGCTGCCGGGGACTTTGGGGAACGGAGGCCTCTGAAGCCACAGAGCTGGAAACCAGAGGCTGAGCAGGCCTGGGTGAGTGGCCAGCCCCAGAGCGCGACTGGCCTTCGCCTCCCCTCTCAGCTTCCCTGTCCCTTCCCGGGCTCTGCGTCTCCAGCAGGGCCTGTGACCTCCCACAGGTGGGCAGCCACTCAGACTTAGCTGAACTGGCGCAGGGGAGGGGCACTATGTTGAGCAGACGTGTGGGTTGGGGGGCTTAGGGATTCTGGGGAGAACGGCACAGAAACAGACTCTTAAACACAGAGAACAAACTGGTGGTTGGTGTGGGGGCAGGGATGGGCCAGACAGGTGAAGGGGATCTAGAGGTGCAGACTTCCAGGTATAAAATAAATAAGTCACAGGGCTGAAAAGCACAGCATGGGGGATACAGTCAATATGTTGTCATTATTTTGTTTGGTGACACATGGTAAGGAAACTTACAAAAGTACATTTTGTAATGTATGTAATTGTCGAATCACTGTGTTATACACCTGAAACCAATATAACATTGTACTTCCACTGCAATGATAGATAGATATTAGGCAGATAGATGATAGATGGGCAGATAGATGATTGATAGATAGGCAGATATAGATAGATAGATAGATAGATAGATAGATGATAGATAGATAGATATAGATAGATAGAGCGAGCAAACATGGGCCCCCCAGTCTCCATCACCCTCTTCTTCTAATTCCAGTGGCTGCACCTTAGAATCACTGTCAAGGGCAGAGAGACAGAAAGAGACAGAGGGACAGTGAGAGACAGAGAAACGGAAAGAGACAGTGAGAGACAGAATGAGACAGAGAAACAGAGCAAGAGAGAGAGATTGAGGGAGGCCCTGTCCATCCCCTCCAAGCTATCCGAGGCTCATTCTGGAGGAGAGCCCCAAAAGAGAGCACACAGCCACCCCTACTCTGCCACCACAGAGCTGGTGAAAGGAAAGGCTAAAGGCTCTCACAAGTAGGCACCCTCCCAGGCACCCTGGCCTCCAGGCACCCTCCCGGGCCATGGAGTTTGCATGTCCATTGGGTCAAGGATGGGCCTCACCTCTCTACCCGTCCCCATCCCCAACTCTTGAGGTTACCTGGAGGGAAACCGGGGACAGGCCTGGGCCAGCTCCCAGGGGCTCCTTAGTGAAGCTCTGAATGCAACCCACCTCTTCGGCTTTGGGAGGCCAGAGCCCACCCACGCACCCTCCCTCCTGACCCCTCTGTCTACCTAGTGTTTCAGCCTCACGTAACGGTTCCCCTCCCCCCCCACCACTGCTCCTAGCAGCCACCTTCTACCCCATCATTAGCAAAGGCAAGTGAGGCCCTTTATCTGAGATTTGGGTCAAGGGAGAGAGAGAGTCCGGGGCAGAGAGGGGGGTGGGGGCTGGAGGACAGGCACCCCCAGCTGTCATTGCCGGAACTGTGGAGCCTTAAGCGGGCTTTTCTGGAGGCCAGACCCACTCATTCTGGTGCAGAGTCAGTGGAAACTCGGGTGGGGGGGCATGTAGGACCCTCACGGGCTCACAAGTTCACTCGTGGGCTTTTACAGACATGCCAGCCAAGATGGAGACCCACTTGCGGTACTCTGTCCTACTCACAGATGCGCGCGCGCGCACGCACGCACGCACACACACACACAGAAGCACGCCAAGATGTAGGACACTGGCTAGGGTGCCTCTGGCCAGGGGGTTATGAGGATCCAGCCATCCAGAACATGCTTCTGGATTGAACAGAAATGAGCCCCTCCCTCCGCCCGCCACTTCCCCTCTGCTGGCCTGAGTCAGCCTGACCCAAAGCCGCTCTAGGCTTCTGTTTGGTTTTCCCTAGAATCCCAGAGCTGGGAACCAACTATGTCCAGGGAGGGGCAGCATTCCTGGGCTACAAGGCTATTTTCCGTGTGTGTGTGTGCGTGTGTGTGTGTGTGTGTGTGTGTGTGTGTGTTGGGGGGGGCAGGGGAGAGGGATCCTTGTTCAGGACAATGTGGAGGCTTCAAGAGACAGAGGGATGTGGCCCCACCTCAAAGACTTCCAAGGCATACTTGTGAGATGCTTTAAGACTACATGAGGTAATGGCCAAGAGGGTAGAGTCAAGGAGAAAACAGAGCAGCCATAGCCAGGCTGATCAGGGCTGGCTTCCTAGGGGAGGTGGCAGGACCTTGGCTGGGCAGTTGAGTGAAAGTTTCAAAAAACCTAGGGAAGGGAGTGGTACTTAGACAGCTGGGAAACCCTAGATGCTTCTGTCCTGCACCCTGGAGCTGGGGCCCCTCCACAGTTCTGGTCTGGAAGGACTGTCATAGACTCCTCTCTAGAAAACTCCCCGATGGCCCTGTAGGCTTTTTAGACACAGCAAGCCCAGGACATCACTCTGCCTCCCACCCAGAATCTGCTCTTCCGCCACGTCCCCTGCTTAGTGTGGACACCAACGTCCCTGCCACCCAGGCCAGAGGCCAAGTCATCCTGACCTCTTTCTTCACCCCACCCCCTTCAGCCTCCGAATTTCCGGTCTGGCTTGTGGAACAGCTCACAGTCCAGAGATGGAGAGAGGCAGGGAAGCCAATGGACTGTACTCATCAGTGGGTGGTGGGATAGCAGGAGGCCCAGGGTGCCCATGGGCTCAAACAAGGTAGTCAGAGACGGCTTCCTGGAGGAGGTGACGTCAGAGCTGAGACCCAGGATGAGCAGGAGTGGTCAGGCTGAGGAAGAAGTAGTGGGGAGAGCATGTGATGGAAGAGTGGTCCAGGCAGGCGGCACAGCAAGTGCAAAGTGAGGGAGGAAGAGAAGAACAGCACATTCAGGGTGGAGATTAATTCATGCCGATGGGGTGGGGAGAAATAAGGGGTGTGGCTGCAGATGAGGGTAGTTACACCAGCCTGGGGTCAGGCTGTGGGCTGCCTGGAGGCCACGTGAAGGAGTTTACACCTTATCTGTTGTGGTGGGTGCCCTGTGCACTTTAAGATGCCGGTGAGTGGTNCCTGGGCCCCACTGCCTGGCCTTCTTGTAGGGCTGCTCAGGCATGGATGCCCCCAGAGTCCCGTGGGGCCAGAAGGCATATGTGTGTGTGTGTGTGCGCACGCTCACGCACGTGCGNCACTGCTTGGCCTTCTTGTAGGGCTGCTCAGGCATGGATGCCCCCAGAGTCCCGTGGGGCAAGAAGGCATGTGTGTGTGTGTGTGCGCGCGCGCGCGTGCGTGTGTGTTTGTGTGCGCATGCTCACGCACATGCACTCCACCCCTTGTACACCTGCCCAGCTGGGGAAGGTCAGATACCCAGACATGACTGGCCAGCGGGACTTTCCCGGGCCCCAGAAGGGTTTTGGATTGGGGGCCAGAGTACCCAGGGAGCAGCCCAGAGTGGTGGACAAAAGCACAGTAGTCTTGGGGGCGCCTGGGTGGCTCAGTTGCTAAGCATCCATCTGACTTCAGCTCAGGTCATTATCCCACAGTTGGTGAGTTCGAGTCCCACATCGGGCTCTCTGCTATCAGCACAGAGCCCGCTTCGGATGCTCTGTCCCCCTCTGTCTCTGCCCCTCCCCTCCTTGCTCTCTCTCTTCTCTTTCTCTCTCTTTCTCTCTCCCAGAAGGAAATAAAAAAAAAAAATAGTCTTGGAATCCTGGGTTTGAATTACGAGTGCGCCTACTAGCACTTGTGGCTTTGGGCCCTTCTAAGCCTCCATTGTCTCATCTGAGCAGTGGGGCTGTTCCTTCCTCTGCGAGGACTCAAGGACTGCATGTGGGAAACAGCACACAGCTGGCACATACTAAGTGCTCAGTAAATGGGTCCCCACTGCCTGTCTGGCCTCCTTCCTTCGCCTGTGAAAAGGCCTTGGGTAGGCGTGGGGCTTCTGTTCCTTAGGTTGCCAGCAAGCCCAGGCCAGAGCCCCAGAACAGGATGGAAGGAATCTGGGTTTGGCCCCCTTTCCCCACCCCAGGTAGGCCAGGCTGGTACCATTACTTCAGTTTCACGGACAGGGAATCCAAAGCCTGCTAAGGGCCCAGGTCTTTGCCCAGGACCTGCTGAGTTAGCTGAGCGGCAGAGCAGGGGAGGGGGGAGGCCCCAGGCTCTTGTCCCTGAGAGGTAGGCCGGGCCTGAAAGGTACCCTTCCCCCAGTGATCCACCCACATAGACACGGCCTCAGAGTAGGGCCCGGTGGGCACTGGTTCAGAACACGTGCCCACTACGTGACTCTCAGCTCTGCCATTCACTAGCTGTGTGACCCCAGCTGAGTCACTCAGCCTCTCTGAACTTGTTTGCTCATCTCTAACACGAGAATGATGACCCCAACCTCCCAGGGAGGTGGATAGGGGAAGCGAGGTGATGAATGTGAGGCACATGGCCTGGCAGAGAGCTGTTATTTTATGGTGATTGTCTATTTGTCACCAGCTGAGGCAAACCTGTTTGATGTCCCCTCCGGTTCCTCTGCTCATGGGAAGGGCCGGGGAGTGGTGACATCAGACCCCTGGCAGCTCCCAGCCCAAAATAGCCCTCTCTTTAGACTGACCCTGTTCCATCACAGCTGCTGCTGCTCCCCATTCCCAGCTGAGCTGACATCACCTTCCCTCGTGGCTCCTGCCACCTCAGGCTGGTCCCCAGAGCTGTTTCAGCAACCCTGCCCCCAGGACGTAGGATTTTCCCCAGGGGGAACGGAGGGGCCTCCCTGGTGGCAGTCTTGGCTCAGTGACACAGCTCTCGGAGTGCTCCAGGCTCTGGAGTAGCCTGGGTTCAAATCACTGACTCCCTGTATGATCTTGGCCATCACTTTACATCCCGGAGCCTCAGTTTTCTCATCTGGAAAATGGAGCTAACAGTAACCCAGTGGGTTTGTTGTGAGGACACAAGCAGACAAAGTGCATAAAGGACCATCTGGGCAAGGTACTCACACAGTAGGACTGGGTTTTGTACCTATAGCACTGGGGAGTTTATAAAATCACCTCCATTCACCCCCTACGGCGGCCCCCCAGCTGGGGCAGATGTCCTTGCTGGTTATCGTCAGGAAGAAACAAGGTTCCAGGATTTCCAAAGCAACCAGCGCCTTCCAGAGTATTGATCCGGGTTGTCCGTCTAAGCTGAACTCCCTCTATGAATCACAGACACCGCCACCCCCCACCCCACAGGTGTCCAGTCTTGTGAGATTTGACCTCGTCACTCCCCTGGAGCCCCGAGACAGCCAAGGAGGTGGGCAGGGCACAGCTGAGTGTGCCCATTTGTCAGACAAAGAAGTCGAGGCTGAGCAAGGAGCAGGGACCTGGTCCAGGCCACCTGACGGCAAAGGGGGCCAGGATGAGGCTCAGGCCACAGGGAGCGGGGAAAGCGCCAAGTGCTGAGTCGGATTTAGAACCTTAGATGGTCAGAACATTCAGGGGTGTGGGGTGCGAATGACAGCTAAGGAGACCAGCCCAGAGATGGGGAGGAGGGGTCAAGAGCAAGTCAGGGGCAGGGTGCAGCTGGTGCCAGGCACTCATTCACTTGTTCGTTCATTCATTCATTCATTCATTCACTCAATCATTCACTCATCCATTCATACAGTGAATACAGTAGCAAAGAAAGACACAGCCCTTGCCCTCAATGGTCTTAAATGGGAGTCAGGCTCATGACTGGGCAGTAAGAACATGCCCTTGCTGGGGAGGCACCGAGGTGTGTGTCAGTGCGTGGTGGGGAGGCCACACCCGCACATCTGCAAAGTGGGGCAGTGGCAGCTCTGTGAGAATCTGAAGAAAAAATGTTCTACACTCTGAGGCTTGCTTCCTGCTCTGCCCACGGTCAGGCCTCCCTCCTGTTTCCTTCCTCAGCAATTGGAAAGATGGGAAGAAGCTGGACTTTTGTCTGAGCTGGACTTTCCATGTAGCCGAGGGGCCCACGCCAGTGGGGGTCGGTCAGATCCTGTTGGACTCTGGCCCTGATTCACACACGGGGAAACCGAGGCCCATCCACAAAGGGCTGCTTCTTGCCTTCCTGCTTCTCACTGCTGTGCAAAGAAATCCTTGCCACTCCTCTGTCAGCCCCCACTGGCCTTGCTCCAAAGGTGTCTCACCTCAGGACCACCCAGTAGGGCACTGTGCAGCCCTGTCTGCTAAAACCCCCTCGGCATGGCTCGGGCCTCCAGATCACTCGTGTCAGTGGTTGGGGATGTGGCCAAGTGCCTTTCAGCCCTTGAGCACCAGGTGAATGGAATCAAAGCTCGGGATACCCACCAGATGGAAGGGAGTCTCGCTTGGCTTGAAGCATGGAGGGGGGCCCAGAGCTCCCCTTCCAGCTGCACCCCTCCCCACCCTGTACCCACCGAAATTCCCGAGTCCTCTAAGGACTCAGCCTGTCAACCCTGACCCAAAGCTCCGCGCTCATTGGAAATGTTGCAGAAACCTCAGAAGCTTCTCCAGCCTCCATCCCTTTGCATCTGCTCTTCCATCTGCCTGGAATGCCTTTCCTCACCTCTTGGCCTGGGCCAGTTGAATTTGTTCACTCAGTCATTCAACAAGTATTGGCTGGATGCTTACTACACGCCAGGCAGAGAGCTATGCTCTGGGGATAACAGCTGTCACAGGGCTTAGAGACTGGGGGACATGTAGAGTCAGATTTAGAATATTACACACACACACACACACACACACACACACACAGAATAACATACAGTACAAATAGAAACAGGCCCTATAAAGGAAAAGAGAAACGAAAAGAGAGGGCTCATTTGATGGGTTAGAGGAACATGGTCAAGGGAAAGCTTCTCTGAGGAGGTAACTTTTCAATTGGGAACATGAGAAGGGGGAGATGTTAGCTTAGTGAAGAATGACAGGAAGAGTGTTCTGAGCATAGGAAACAACATGTGCAAAGGCCCTGGGGCTGATAACTAATCAGTGAATGTGAGGAAGTTCAGATCAGTATGAGAGTGAGTGGGTGAGGGAGAAGCGTCAGACCATGCAGGGAGGCAGAAGCAGCAGACCTTGGTCAAGGGACCACGTGGGCAGCAGGAATAAGGAAGGATCTAAGAGACGGAGCCGGAAGAAGAGACTGAGACATAGGAGGGAGAAAATCTGGAGAGTGGCCTATCCCAGGAGCCAGGTAGAGAAAGGTTTCATGAAGGAGAGAGTCACCAACTTCTTCAGTGGAGGAGCCAGCTCCTCCAGGAAGCCTCCCTGGACTCCTTGTGTGGGGTTAGGAGTCCCATGTGCCTTGGCCTCCCCCATCAGAGTGCTTTCTTCTCTCCCAGACTAGCCTGGAAATGTCACGACGGCAGAGACAAGGTGTGATTTGTGTTTCCAACCCCCAAACTTAGTACAGGACCTGAAAGTAGCTTTTGTTAAATGAATGAGCATAGAAGCAGAGGCTCAGAGAGGAAGAGACTCTGAGGCCGCAGTTTTCCTTTGCTGGCCTGGCCCAGGAGAGCCCTTCAGCTCTGGACCTCCCAGGCAAGCTGGAGCCAGANACTGGGACCCCCCCCCCCCCCCAGGAGAGTCTGGGCTCTGCTCCATACCTGCCTATCCCCTTCCCGAGGCTCCCTCTGTCCCTTTTCCTCTTCTTCTGGGCTCCTAGGCACCTTGCTGCCTGACCAGCTTCCAGAAGACCAGCAACTGGCTCCCACGGCAGGTGAAGACAAGGTGCTGCCTGTGCCTGGGGCCCTTCAATTAGGGTGCGAGCAGTCTCCGTTCCCAGGGTGCCAGCCTTGCCCTGTCCAGAGGCTGCTGCCAGCAAACCCAGGAAGCAGCACATCGGGGTCAGGCAGGGAGATGGAGTCCTGGGGGGTTTGGGGCCTTGCTTGGCCATGGGTCGGTCCCCCAGAGAGAGGTCTGTGCTCTCCATGGAGTAACACCCAGGCCTGGCTGCGTGCCCAAGCTTCAGGTGAGCACGTCTGGGGCAGGTAAGCCTGTCACGTGTCTCTGACTGTCTGCCCCCCAGCCTCCCCTGGGGAGCTCATCACTGAACCCGGCCTCATATCATTTGTCTGTCTCCCATTCGAGGCTGGGAGCTTTTCCAGGACGGAGGCCTCTCTGTTTCCCTCCCTCCCTCCCCCTTCTCTCTTTCCTCCCTCCCTCTTCCCCCCTCTCTCTTTCTCCCCTCCATTCACTAGGCACAAACTATTTCTCAAGCTTGAGCTCTTCATTTCTGAACCCCTGACCCTGACACAGAGCTTGGCACCCTGGGGCCACTCAGTGTGCGTCCACTGGCCACTGGCCTGCCTAAACGTGCCAGGGGGCTGGGCCTCGCTGAGCTCCCTGGACGATGGCAGCTCCGAACATGGCAGAAGGCCCCTCTCCCTGGAAAGAGCTGAGCTGCTGCAGGAGGAAGGATATTTGGCCTTGAGTGCATACTGGAGGCCAGGCCCGGCCGGGGTGGGGACGGGAGTGGGGTCCGGAGGGAGAACTCAGTTTTCTTAGCAGGAACTGTGGTCCCAGGGGGACCCGGGCCCCCAAAAGGCTGATCCAAGCTGGAGTGAGGCCGCTTCTCAACTGCACCCCTCTCGGCCCACAGGGCCTTCTCCCACTGAACCCTAAAACCTGCTGCCCCCCCCACCCTGCTACAGCCCCTCAGACACCCCTGCCCTGCTGCTTTCCTCACGTGCACGCCGCCCAGAGACAGCCAGAGCGCCCTGGCGTGCCAGCCAAGGCGCCACAGCCTGGCGGGGCTGGGGGTAGGGGGCTGGGTTACCTGCGCCCCTGGGACTCCAAGCCTCAGAACCTGTCCCGGCCAAGCCATTCTGTGTCCCACAAGCCCTCCGAGGCTCTCAGCAAGGGCTCCGTCCCTGCCAGCTGCCCCCCAATGATCTGCCCAGTGCTTCCATCCACCCTGGAGGCTGCAGCAGGGGTGAGGGGTAAGGGGTGAGGGCAGCTCCCCGGTGGTAGCCCCTGGGGCCCTGTAAAGCCGGGCGCGCTTTCAGCCCGGCTTTAATTACAGGGTACGTTCCTGAAGCCTGGTCCGTCTGTATTTATCTGCAGGATCTCACTAATTAAATTCCCCACAGCACCCGGCAGGCTTGGGGACCAGAGCGGGGCAGCCGGGCAGGGGGCTGCGAACTTCCTCCCTTTCCTTCTTAGCCAAGAGCTCAGCAGAAGCAGCCCAAACTCCCTGTCCCTCCCCAAAGCCTGCTAATGTCCGGATGTGGGGGGGCTGCCCACGGCCCTGCCCTGGGGAACGCTTCAGCCCCGTGCCCCCTAACCTGGGCACCCGCGCCCACCCGCAGGCCCCAAGATCAGACTGTGCCCAGCAGCCCGCCGGCCTCCCCCATCAACTCGGATTCCCGCAGGGAGCAGAGAAAAGTGCCGAGCAGCGATGTTGAATCCCCAACTCCGCCACTTTGCAGGGGCCGGAGCCTTCTTACCGTAGGAGTCGTCTGGGTCCAGGAGGGAATCGGGCTCCATGGCGAATGGGCCCCCAGCCCCTGGCCCCACCTGATTTATGAACCAAGGCTGTCTCCATGAGCGTCTGGGTTTCTCCTTTTGTATTCCATCTGGCGGTTTTTCCAACTAGATGACTGGGTATTCTTGCAAGCAGGCCCCTCTCCAGCCCTCGCCTTCATACAGTACATTTAAAGTAGCAGTAACCTCTTTTTCCTCCCCCCGCAGCCGGGCTGGAAACATTAGAAGGACCGAGGCGAGGCTGCAAGATTTCTAAAATAGGAGGACTCCGGGAAGACTGGCCTGGCTGCCGGCTGCTGGCTGCGCGGATCTGGCCCGGCTGTGTAGACAGAAGAGCTAGGAGGGAAGCCTGAGCTGGGACTTAGCATCTGGAAGCTGGCTGGAGGGGTGGGGGGGGGCGGCCCAGGGTCTGTGGAGAGGGGGTCAGGCTGACCCACCCGTGGGAGGGGATGGTGGGTCTGCTCTGTGCACCGCCCAGCGCCCAAACCCCAGGGGCTCCCTCCTGGGCCCTGCTTGGAACCTCCCACTCAAATCTGTTCTGCAGACATTTCCTGCAGTGTGGGGGGTGCGGGACTGACTCATCCATCCATTCAGTTAGTCATTAACTTTTTTCTGAGCATCTACTCCACGCCAGACACCGGGCCAGGTGCCGGGTTTATAGCAGGGAAACAAGGCGCAGGGTCTCACCTCACGGAGCTCGCAGGTAAGCAGGTCATTGCAATGCGGTGCGTGGGGGAAGTGCTGCAGAAACATGGAGCTGGGAAGCCTCCCCTGCCTGTGAGAGGTAGTCAGGGCAGGCTTCCTGGAGGAATGGGTGGCTAAGGATGGTAGGAGTTAGTCAGGTGAAGGAGGGAGCCGCATGCCAGGTGGAGGGAGAGAGTGGCCTGTGCAGAAACCTTGAGCAGAGAGGGTTCATGGGGCATTCGGTGCCCCCACGTAAGTTCCGGGTGGTTGGAGCAGTGGCTGAGGGGAGGTAGTACAGAGAGAGGGAGCCAAGGAGGGAAGTGGGGGAGGGTCAGGCCTGCCCCTGAGGGTGGTCTGTGGGAGCGACATTCCAGGTTGTCCCATAGAAGGGCCTCCAGGCCCTGTAGCAGGACCAGCTCTACGCCAGGCACCCCACTGGCAGCAGCCACCAGAGCTGGGCTCTGTTCCGGGCATTTCCCCACGTCGTCTCGCACACGGCTCAGCGATCCCCCTGGCAGACACTCTGGCTGTCCTGAAACGGGACAGTGCAGCTTAGATGGGGCAAGTAACCACCCCGGGGAGGTTACAGCCCTGGTGCTGGGGGCCAAGGGAAGACGAGGGTGCAGTAATTCGTTCAATCTGCCTTAGACCCAGCATACAGACCGAGGCCGTAGGCTGGCGGGAGAAGTGCGTCATTTTGGCCCAATCAGGGAAGGCTGCCTGGGTGAGGAGGTGTGTGAACTGGACAGAGGGGCTGTGCAGGGGAAGGTGAGGGCATCCCAGGCAGAGGGAATGGAAGCAGGAAGGTAGCATGCAATGGGAATGAGACGTCTGAAAGAATGTCGGGGGATGGGCTGGGGGGGCTGGAGTGAGGACGGGTCATGACAGCCTCAGAGCCTCGGCTCCGTTCAGCTGGCATCAGGCAGCCTCAAGGCATTCTAGAGAACGGCCGCCTTTCCGAGGAATGCTGGGTAGTCCCGCCAGCAGCGCCTTCCCAATCTTCATGATGGTCTGCACTTAGAGCAGAAGAATGTTCCCATACATGGAAGGAAGGAAGGAAGGAAGGAAGGAAGGAAGGAAGGAAAGGAAAGTCAAAGAGAGAGGCAGGGAGGGAAGAAGGAAGGGAGGAAGGGAGGAAGGAAGGAAGGAAAGGAGGAAAGGAAAGCTCTCTGCCCACAGCACTGTGAGAACATGACAAGCCGTGCCTTGATGATCAGCTTTTTGGAGACATGGCTCTGGTCCTGAGGCAGAGGGGACATCAAGAGGAAGGAGGCAGGGGGCAGGGAGATGAGCTGGGAGGCTGGCCAGAGGGACCAGTAAAGGGTGGCAGGGAGGAGGGTAACTGGCTGGGTCCCCCCAGCCGCCTCGTGCTGTCCAGCTACTCCCAGGGTGGCCAGTTGCTGCTGACATGGTCACCGGCCCAGCCTCGGGGTCACCCTGTACCTCTGCCCTCGGCCGCCAGAGATCCCACTTCCCACCTCCCGCTGCCTTAATTACAGGGAGGCCCAGCCCTACCCAGGCAGCGGCAGGCACCCAGCTCCCTGGCTCTCCGACCCAGAGGGTGTGGGGGGCGGGCCGTGGTGTGGAGAGGGATCCAGGTGTAAGGGGCCAGACCCTGGGACCACAAGCCAGCAGGTGAGCTCAGGTTCAGCTCTCCTGTCAGCTCTCTGGGGGCCCCGAAGCTTCTGGGGGTTCTGGGGTCCCTTTTGCACATATGCATCTGTGATTGCTCTCTAGAGTGAGGGGGAGCTGCCGTAGACCCCTGGGCTTATATCCAGACTCTGCTGCTTACTAACTGGCTGATGCGAGCTAGCACCCATGACAGTCTCACGGGTAGAATGGGGTTACTCATAGCGCTGCCTCACACAGTGGTCTGAGCTTGAGGACAGGACCAGGCCTGTCCTAAAGTACTGAGTACTGAAGTCCTAAAGTCCTGAAATACTCAGTAAAGGGTGATGCTCAGTCTTCTTCTTCTTCTTCTTCTTTTTTTTTTTTAACATTTATTTATTTTTGAGAAACTGAGAAACAGAGCATGAGCAGGGGAGGGGCAGAGAGAGGGGGAGACACAGAATCTGAAGCAGGCTCCAAGCTCTGAGCTGTTGGCACAGAGCCTGACAGGGGGCTTGAACTCACGAACCGCAAGATCTGAAGCTGAAGTCCACCGCTTAACCGACTGAGCCACCCAGGTGCCCCAGGTAAGGCACATTCCTATCCAAACCTTTATCATTCTGACAGCCTATATGGGGGCCATAGCGGGTGGGGGAGAACATGAGCCAATTGTATAGTCAAGAAAGCCGAGCCTTGCCGTGAGGGTCTCTGGGTGGACTGCGCCCCTCAGCGGGCTGTGCCCCAGGACCCGCTGAGAGCAGGAGGTGGGGCTCAGTGGGAAGGGGACCCGGGCTCAGGTCTGGCTGTGCCCCAGGTAGGCCCTTCCCTCCCTGGCAAGTGCTTTCTCACGGGTCGAGATGAGGTTGGGTTTAGACTGGTGGCTCCCGCCTTTCCAATCCGTTTCTCTGAGTTGACAAATTAGAGATGTTTCAGTGCGGCCAGAGCTCTGAGCTCGGGGATTCCTTTCCATAAACGTGTCATGAGCTCTGAGCTCCATGTCCTTCCCTTGGTGACACAATAGTGCAGACAGATCTGCCTCCTCCTGTTTGGACCCCATGCAATGTCCCACCCTCTGGCTGTGCCTGCTTTGAGCCATTGCTCTCCTGACGGACACCGAGGCTGTCGCCAGTCACTCAGGATGTGACGAACAACACTGTGAGGAGAATCTGGAACATACTCTGCACATATGTCTCATGACCTCCCTGGGGTAAAGCCCCAGGTGTGAAATCTCTGGGTCAAAAAGTGTCAGCATGTGCGCATTCCCGAAGTGGCGACAGAGGCCATTCGAGCCCCGTCTGGTTCTTTGACTCGGTCCCCCAACAGTTCCGGGGGGCCGATTTTGTGCCTGGCTCTGTGTTGGGGGCTGGGGCTCAGGTGGCATTTACATTCCTGCCGGGGGAGATGCATACGGGGCCAGAGAGGAGTGCTCATCAGAGAGTTAAACAGGGCCACGCGACAGAGCAGAACAGAACACTATGGGACTTGCAACCAGGTGGTCAGGGAGACCCCTCGGAGGGGGGCCCCTCTGAGCAGTGACCTGTCCAGCATGTTGCGGGGGGGGGGTTGGGGGTGGGGGGAAGCAACTAGCAGGGGCAAAGCTACTGAAAGACCCTGAGGTGGGAGTAAGCATGGCAAGCTAAAGGGGCAGAGCAATGGCCGGGGTGGCTGGGTCTGGGTGGACAGTAAGGGGAACCGTCCCAGGTGAGAGAAAGGGCATAGAGGCCACTTCATGGAGGGCATTGTGGCCAGGGGAGTGTGGGAGCCGCTGCAGGCTGAAGCGTGGGGCCAGACGGGCCAGACCTGGGAGCTAAAGCTCCGGACACAGCCCAGTGCACCAGCACACAGCACGGCCTGGCTCCAGATGTAACCTGCTGCTCTGTATAGCGAAAGGGAACTAAGTAGTCCCTGATGGCGGCTGGCCCCGAGTTCTGGCTCTATGGAGGGACGTCAGCAAGAAGGGGCAGGAGGAAGGGGAGCCCAGCAGTGGGCACCCGGTGTCCAACTGGTTCCCTGCCTTTCCTGCTGCAGAGGATGAGGCCAGCAGGCTGGCATGGGGATGATGCGCTACGGGCCCCATTCACTGTCTCTGCCCTGGCCACGGCCTAGGCTGGACTGAGCCGGGAGCCAGAAGCCTAAAAGAAGAATCAAAACCCAGGGATCTGAAAGCTGGAAGAGCGTACGTACAGGGAGCCACCTGGTCAGCAGAGTCAGGAAAGCTTTTGCAGAGGAGGGTCAGCCCAACTGGACTGTGAGGGATGAAGAGGAGTTTGCCAGGCAGATGCAAGGAGGAAGGGCAGGCAACATGACTGCGTACCTCGTCCAACATTCTGGGCCGAGAGGGCTTTCTGGTTCTCTTCGGTCCTGAGCTCTGGTTTTCCAGCCAAGTCCTGCTATCGAAGCCTAAACGGAGTCCGGGGGGAGGCCACCGTGTCCAGATCCTCCTGGGTCTCTGAGCTGACCCTGCTTAGCCCGTCTCTACACCATGAACAGACGTGGGTGATGACGAGTCCTCCCTGGAACATCCTCGCTGGGTTTCCAGGGCAAGGAGAGCTAAGCTGAGCGGGTCGCAATCCCAGCTCCCCATTTACTGGTGAGCGAGTGACTCCACTCCTCCGCACTTCTATTTCCTCATCTGTAATTGTAGGATCAGGAGGGGACATTGTAGGATCCGGAGGGGACTTTGTAGAATCGGGAGGGGACTTTGTAGGATAAGGAGGTCCCTGGAGGGCTGGCGGAGAACTGAATTAATGCAGACAAAACTTGGAACACTCTTCCCTCCTCCTCTACTCTCTCCCTCCTCATTCTCCCCTCCTTCCCCGTCTCCCTCTCCCCTCCCTCCTCCCAGCCCCCTCCCTCTCTCGCTGGACTGGCTTTTCTAACAGACCTCTATAGCTCTGTCTCACCAGGAGGCCTGGACCGAGATTCGCCCAGAGCCTCACCCCCTCTTCATTAAGGTCCCTGGTCTCCCTGACCACCTTCTCTAACATATCATGCCGCACCCCTTCCTCATCACTCTGTAGGCACCCCTGCCCTCCCCCGCACCTGAGTTTTCTTCCCGGCGCTTAGCATCCCGTGTGACATTATGTTTTGTATTTATTTGTGTATCGTCTGCTGGCCCTGGCTTCCACGCAAACTCCACGCTGTACCACCAGCACTTGGAACAGTGCCCAGTGCAGTGGACCCCCCAATAAATATGCGTGGGATGAAATATTTGTGGAAGAACCAAGCATTAGCTATGATTGTTATTTTTTGCCACTGTCTCTGGTCTTGATTTAGAAGCGAACAATCAGGGAACTCTCACTGAGGGCCAGAGGATCTCACATCCAGACTCCTGCGTGTGTCTCCCAGGACCTTAATGCTTATCTGGTTGGACTGGTGCTCCCTTCTCCTTAGAAGGCTGGGCCCCAGGAGGGAAACAAGAGGGTTTTTTTTACAGGGGGGCATGTACTGTGAACCTGGCATTCTCTATGCATCTCCCTCCTCAACTTTCCAAGAAAGGTTTTCTGAGCCCCATTTCACAGATGGGAACACTGAGAGGCGACACCAAGTCTCAGAGCCGGGGCAGAACAGAGGCCTGAGGGCTTGTCTGCCTAGTAGGAAGCCCCACCGGCCCCCCTGTAGCACCCGGCGGTGCGTCCTGGGGTGTGCCTGGGTGGGGGTGGCCGGGAGGTTCAAAGATGGGACAGGGCCAGCCTTCGGTGGCTCCACATTACATCCAAGTAACCGCCCTTGACTATCTCCAGTGCTTAAGGAGAAGGGCGGCTCTGCTTTTGTGGCTCATTTAAAGGCCCCAAAACTGAGGGTTGGCATCTTTTCACGAGTCATGAGCCAGCCAGCAGGGAAGAGGGCACATTACAGACCAGCCCTGTCATCAGCTCCACAGGGCAAGGAGGGGCAGGCCTCTTCCTGGTGACAGCGGCTCCCTGTGTACACGGGGCCCTTGTGAGTTTCCGTGTGCTCTCAGAGAACCCTGACCATGTCCTGGGGAGCACTTCGGGCTCCCCAAGCTCCCACAGCCGAGAAGTGGAAGGAGCAAGGCCCCAAGTGGAGCCGGATTAGAAATCTGAGTCCTTTGTGGCCCTGATGGGAAGGCTCAGTGACTTGCCTCCGGTGGCCACAGCAGGCTCCGCGGCCCCGGACGCTGGACCACAATGTGCTGTGGGTTTTTCAGGCTGCACACATGTGAGGCTGAATTCTCATTAAAGAACCTCAGCCCTTTCCCGGAAGGAGGCAGGCTCTAAACACACGCCCAGAGCTGGGGGGCTTCCAGGGCGGAGAGGATGGGGATGGGGGGTCAGGGTCCCCGAATTTCTGTGACGCTGATGTTGTGATGAATGGTGGGGCGGCTTGGGGACACTGGCTGCTGGGTCCCAGGGCCCTGCCTCAGGCCCCACGCAGAACGCGCCGGAGGCGTTGGCACACGCTGCATGCGGCCAGCGGGCTTGAGCAGGAAGCGAGGGGCGAGCCGGCAAGGCCATGCTCTCTGCCTTCTCCCCAGACCCCCAGACCCTGGCTCCGTGCCTGGCACCAAAGCGCCTGGTCATTGCCCTGAGAGAACCCAGATCTCCCAGAGCCCCAGGTTGGAGGCTGATCCAGTAGAGCCCCCTGAGAGGACAGGAGTCTCCTCCATAATATTCTTGATCCAACCTCGGCTCGCTTACCTCCCGGTATGGGGAACTCACTCTCTATCAGGCAATTGACTCCCTCTGACTCCAAAGTGAGGTCCCCACTCAATGGAGTCATACTATGCCCTCCTGCTCCACAGTGGTCCCTCCATGGTCACGGATAGCGGCTCTGCCCCGGCGGAAGCCCCTGTGATCTTCAGACCCCCCCCCCACGAGCTCAGCTCTGCACTCCACCTGACCCTCATCCCCCACTCCCACCCCCATGCTTCCTGGTAGTTTTCTGGTTTTGTGGTGAGTCAGGGGAAAATAACCCAAGAAGCCTGGAAACATTTTACCCACACGGCACTGATGGCAGTTTGTGCAAGTTGGCAAACTTTAGCCAGAGACCGTGTCAAGCGCTGGAGACCCAGGGATGAAGCGGGACCCCTGTGGGTAGGGGGGGAGGGGAGAGGCATATCTGGGCATCAGCCAGAGTGGGGCGCAGCAGATCCTTGTCACAGGCGGGTTTGAAATGATCTTTTAGGATGGCTAGTTAGCCATTGGGAGGTGGCAGAGAGAGAGAATGTGTAAGGTGCTGGATCCAATTTGGTTGGGACAGAAGATATCAGGAATCAGCAAACTTCTTCTGCAAAGGGCCAGATAGTAAATATTTGGGGTTTTGCAGGCCAGGCAGTCTCTGTTGTATTTTCTCAGCCTCCTGTCGGAGCTCAGAGCAGCCATACACGAGATATAAATGAGTACGTGTGGCTGTGTTCCAACAACACTTTGTTGACAATGAAATTTGGATGTCACATAATTTTCTTGTGTCATGGAATAGTATTCTTCTTTTGATTATTTCCCAGACATTTATTTTTTTTTAAAGTTTTTTAATGTTTATTTATTTTTTAGCGAGAGAGACAGAGAGTGCGAGCAGGGGAGGGGCAGGCAGAGAGGAAGACACAGAATCTGAAGCAGACTCCAGGCTCTGAGCCTTCAGCACAGAGCCCGACGCAGGGCTCGAACTCACAAACTGTGAGATGATGACCTGAGCTGAAGTCAGACGCTTAACTGACTGAGCCAGCCAGGGGCCCCAGCTTTAAAATGTAAAAGCATTCTTAGCCCACAGACTATACCAAAACAAGTGATGGGCTGGATTTGGCCAGCCAACCAGTACTTTGCTGACCCCTGCTATATATGTTTGAGGATACTGGGAAACTATGCTCAAAAGTTGGGTGGAAGTGAGCCTTGAATGCCAGGGTAAGGCTTTTGAGGTTGGTTTGGTCATAGCTTGGTTAGAGATCCCACACCCATTGCCCTGGGTGAACTCGCCCCTATTGCATCCACCCACATTCCCACTCACCCCAGCTGCCATCAAACGATCAGAAGCTAGAAAATGTGTGTTCAGATCAAGTACTAAAATGCACAATAGGACAATTTCTTTAAAAACATGTGTCCAATGGAATACAAGCTTATTGTTAAAAGAAAAGTTAATTAAGTATAGAGACTAATAAGGAAATTTCCCTTCAGATTCCACCGGGTACCCAGTGGGGACCTTGGTTAGGAGGTGGGTGAGTGTGAGCCCAACCTCTTTCCTAAGCGCGCGTATACACACACACACACACACACACACACACACACACACACACACTATGTGTTTAATTACCACACATAGCTCATCTTATGTGATTGTTCATTGTCACCTAGCAACTCAACTCCAAATCTTCCTTTCTCAGCACAGGGATGCATCCTTTTTGACTCTGGTGCTGGCCACCGAGCATGGTGTGGTGGGCCACGCCACCCTTCACCAGCTCCACGGAGGGCAAGCAGGCCGGTCCGCCATCACCCTCTCGGCACACACCGTCTCTGTACACCAGTGCTAGCATTTCTGTGGGAGAGGTTCTCAGAAGCAGAAGTGCTGTGTCAAAAGGCGTGAGAACTTAAAATCTGGATCACTGTGGCATCCTGGAGCATGTACCCCTGGGTGCTGGGAATAAGCGTTACAAATCCTCTGAAGCCTAGGGAGTCCTCCAGCGGCCAGTCAGGGCCGGAACCTCGGCATCTCGAGCGCTCCTAAATAACTCTAGGGTCAAGGTGGACAGACCTGCCGCCTCTCGCAGAGTTGGGCCCCGGACAACACCTGCCCGTCAACACCTTGATCCATCCCCCGTCTACCTACCCATCCATGCACCGACCGATCCCTTCTATCCCGCCATCTTTCCATTCACCCACCATCCGCCTACTCAGCCTTCCGTCAGTCCATCCCTCCCTCCCTCCCTCCACCCAACCATCCACTCACTTGTCCATCTGTCCCTTCTCCCTCCCATCCACTCAGCCATTGACCCATTGGTCTCTCCCTCCCCCCACCCCCCATTCACCTATGCATCCCTCCTTCCGTCCTTCCCTCCCCCATCCATCCACGCATCCACTCATTCAGTGTTTGCTGAACACTAACGGTGGCTTGAGCACTCGGACGGTGGAGGTGAATGCCACCTCGAGGGAAGTCCCCTGTGTCTGCACAGGTCCTGAGACTATAACAGGGGACACAGGAGAAAATATTCCCGTCCCCCCCGGTTTACATTCTAGCGGAAGAGACATAATAAACACATGATATGTTGAGTGGTGACAAGGCAGAGTGAAGGCGCTAGGAATTCCTGGGAGTCAAGTCTGCTCCCTGAGCAGAGATCTGACAGCAGCGAAGGAGCAGCTGTGCAGAAATGGCAGGGGTGGGGGAGGGGACGGGGGCAGGTATCAAAGGCAGAGGGAACAGCCAGTGTGAAGGCCCAAATGTGGAGGTGTTCAGGGAAAAGCGCTGAGGTGGTGTGAGAGCAGATCAGCTCCCGAAGTTCTCCTTGGCAGGGAAGGGTTTGACTGTTCCTCTGAGTGAGAAAGGGGCCTAGGGAAGCTCTGGGGGGTGGGGGAGGGGACGACCTGACTTACAGGTTGGCGTCTGGGTTGGGAATAGACCAAAAGGGCCAGGGCTGAAGCGGGGAGATGGGTCAGGAGGCCGCTGAACTTGACCCAACAAGAGATACTGGACCAGGTGTTTGGGTGGAGGCAGTGAGAGGGGGCGACTCAGGTGTGTTTGGAAGGTGGCCGTGAGCCTTCCTGATAGACGGGATGTGGGATGTAAGAACGGGGAAGGTTTAGGGCTTCCTGGTGGGGGGGGGGGCTACAGAAGAGGAATGGGCTGCGGGAAGGGAGTGTGAATGGGGAGCTTGACTGAACTTGCTTAGTGAGAGGCGCGGAGCAGGTCCGAGGGTGGAGACAGACGCTCGGGAGCTGTCAGCATACAGGTGGGATTGAAAGCCCCGTGCCTGGATGCCAGCATCAGGGGCGAGAGGAGGTGGAGACAGAGTGGGGCTGGGCACCCAGTCCTGGACGTGCCAACACCAGCAGGCAAGGAGACGAGGAAGAGCTTGTCAGGGGAACTGAGAAGGAGCAGCCAGCGAGCAGGAGAGGGCCCACAGAGTGGGGACCCGGGAGCCAAGGGAAGAAGGGATTTCCATAAGGAGGACCAGCTGTGTCCCGTCGCACTGAGCAGCCAAGTGAGCTGGGGACACAGCGCTGACCACCAGGTGGGGCAACACAGTGCGACCCGGGCAGAGACAGGAAAGCCCAGGTAACCATGGGAGCCCTAAGGAAGGAGACAGGATCTGGGAGGGCTCCCTGGAGGAAGGGGTGTCTAAGCAGGAACCCGAGAGACACAGACACGTTTGCGAGGGAGAAAGGGGGTGTCTAGGCTGAGGGGTCAGCGCAAGGTCAAAGGGAGAGAGCAGTCAGCTTATTTGGGGAACTGAAAGTAAGAAAGTCTGGCTGAAATGTAGAGTGCGGGAGGGGTGAGGGCCAGATGGGGAAGGAGTGCTGTCCTCGCAAGACCTGGAGAGATCAGCAAAGCAGCTGGCGGGGTCCTTGATTAGAGACCAGGCTTCCGGGATGGGTGAGCGGTGGGGCGTGGCTTGGGGAGTGAGGAACCAGCCAGAGAAATGATCTGGAGAAGGGTGATGAATTCAGATGAGCTTAGGGTGCTGAGGGCGTTCAGGGGGGATGTCCGACATCGGTGTGGTGCATGGCCCGGACATCGGGGTCTGGGAGGGACCGCATGTGCAGGGAGGATGCTGGGAGAGCTGGGTGGAGCTGAGCCACTCACCCACCTCTTTCTTTGGTGCAGCTTGAGGCCAGCCTGTGTCCAGCAACCCTCTGCGTGCTGGGGAGGGGCCCTGGGAGCCTCCAGCCGCTGCGGTTTGTCTGCCAGGCAGCAGGAGCCCCAGGGGAGCCCAGCGATTCCTCTAAATGGGCTGTTGCGACTGTGCTCCGTCCCTCCCACCTCCGACCCACCCACAGCCCACAGAGTGACTTTGCAGCACTGTCAGGCACCTCAAAAGGAAGGGCTCCCCACCATTCCACGCGTGCTCACGAACATTCAAGGAACAGTGATTTAGGCGGCAGCTAGCAGATGCCATCCTGACCTTGGGAGAGCAACGACAACCTAGGTAAACAGTCTTCTGCCCTCAAGGGGCCCACCATCCAGGAGGGAAGGCAAACAATACGTATAATTAGAGTCAAGTGTAGTGTTTGGAGAGAGAACCCTGAGCCATTTGGGATCTGAGGGGCTTCTAGGGGGAGGTCCAAAGGATGATGAGTCAGAGTTAGACAAGAAAAAATGGGGGAAAAGTATTTGAGTGAATGGGAANAGTGGACATGGGGCATCTCCAAGTGGCAGTGGTTTGGGGGATACGGTGGTGGTAAAGAACCTCAGGAGTCAGGCTTAGGAGTTGGGGCTTTCTCCTGAGGGCATTGGGGAGCCATGGAGTGTCTTCAGCAGGCAGTGACATGCTCAGATTTACATGTGGGAGAATTCAGAGACAGACATCCGAGACATCCAGTCTGAGCTCAGAGAGACCCAGGATCATCTCATCCAAGGCAAGATCCCCCTCCACCCTCGGGAACCTCTCTTGACAGGTGACGTGGGTCAGTAGGGCTTGCACACCTCCAGGGACCTAGAACTCACTACGCCGGAGATAGGCCCCAAGGATGATTTAACACGCCCTGTGAGAGCCCCACAGGCATGCTCTGGGAATCCAGTCTGGTCACTGGGATACACGAGGGCCTTTAACACCAGGCAGCGAGGTGGGGTGGGTGGCACGGCGGCGTGGATAATGGCCTGGCAGCTGGCGCTGGAATGCTCCTGAGCCACCTACGGGGGCGATTGACTTGTTGCGTGCGAGCGCTCCGGATGCCACCTGGTAAGGCTGTCGGCGGGATGCTGAAGAAATAAATCTGTTCATGAAGATGCGCCGCCCCCTCCCCACCGCGATGTCACCCCACTCCCTCCCATCACCGCTTCCGCCCCTGCCGGGAGCCGCTGAGCCTGCGCCGCAGCGCCACCGTGTGGGTGAGGCGGGTCACGACAGGAGGTCGGTCACTCAACTCCAGGTACCAACCACCGGTCGGAAGGAACCGGCATTATAATTGTTCTTTCCCGGCTGCAAAGCACACCAGGTCCTACTCTCGTTACATTTTAAAAATTCATTTTTCAGAACGGAAATCTATTTTCAGATTGTTTGTAATTATTTAAGTAATATATGCGTACTGAGAAAAACATGTGCAAATTCCAGTTTCCTCCCAGCATCCAAGCACCCACCCCTACAGACACTCGCTGATTGCATTTTGGCAAATAAGCTTCCAGATTTTCCTCTACAGAAAAGATACGTGTATAGATTTCTGTTTGTCCTACTTGTTTTCTGTTTCTTTTGTTTTTTCTGTGTATACATGTACAAATGAGATCGTATCATATGTGCCTAGTGTTCTGACAGTTGCTTTTTTAAATTTATTTTTCTTAACCATAGAGACAAAACAATATTTACCTGATAAATGTAAAGCACGTGAATCAGGCTGAAGTGAACACGATGTGCTCCCCACCCAATCCAAGAGCATTTTTATTACCTCTGGATTTTCTTGTCTATGTTACTTTACTTTTCAGTTAAAAAAAGATGTATCTTTCTCTCCTTTCTCACCTAACTCTGGATGGATTTGGTTTTTTTTTTATTAATACATGTTATCTCTTTATTAGCTTGCTGGCTTTCCATTCTTTTAGTGCTTACCCTAGAGAGGACAATACATATCTTTGACTTATTAAAGTCTAGTATAAATTAGTACTCTTACCACTTGCGGGAAAATGCAGGAAACTTAGGCCACTTAAAACTCCATTTACCCCCTCCTGACTTATATGCTACTGTCATCTGGTGCCATCTGGTATTTTAATTCTTTATATATTCAAACTCCACAAGAGGATATTATTATTGTTTTATACAGACAATATTTGTTTAGATTAATCACATATTTTCTCTCTCCTTTGGCCTTCATTTCTTCCTGCATCTCCAAGTTTCCGTCTGGGATCCATTTTCTCCTGCCTGAAAGCCATCTTTTCCTAATTCCTTTGATGGGGTGAGCTGGCGATGAATTACTACAGTTTTTATTTGCCTGGAATACCTCTGTCTTGCTTTCATTTTCAAAGGGTAATTTTTTGATGAGTATGTAGTTTCAGGTTGGCAAGAGAGAGCAAGAAAAAGGGAAAAATAACAGAGAAGAAGTGGAACAAACAGAAAACAAACAGGAAGATGGGAGACCTAAAGCCAAATATGCCAGCAACTATATTAAATGTAAGCAGATTAAATACTTCAATTGAAAGATAAGCATGAACACATTGGATAAAAAAAATGAATAAAGCCCAATCATAAGCTGCTTATAAAATAGACATGTCCAATATAAGAATACAGAAATGAAGAGAGTAAAAGGATGGGAAAAGTTGTAACATAAAATACCAAAAGTAAACTAGTGTAGTTACCTTAATGTCAGCAAAAGTAGAGTTTACAGTGAAAAAAATCAATGCTAAAGATTAAGAGAGCTATTCACAATGGGGAAAAAAGTCTAATTTATTAAGTAGATAGAAAAATTATAAACTTGTATGCAACTAATAAAGTAGCCTCAAAATATATAAAACAAAACTCAAGAAAACTGAAAGGAGAGGTAGACAAATCCATAATCCCTCCCCTCTTTCAGTAATTGATAGCACAGGCAGGTAAAAAATTAGTAAAAACTTCAAATACCTACAGGAACATCAAAGGGTGATGCTGCATTCCATTAACTGCATTCTTTTAGGTGGCTCAGGATTCTTGTTTGTCTCATTTCTGATAGCTTGGTTAAGATGGTGTCTGCCAGGCTTCTGCACTGTAAAATTACTCTTTTCCCATTTGAAGTTCCTGAGGATTTTGTGGGGGAGTTCTTTGAAATATATAAATATCCAACTCTTTATCAAACCTTCTATTTATTCACTTACTTATTGCTATCAGTGAAGACTCATGGATTCCTGCTTTATTCAGTGGCTTCTATCAATATGACCAATATTGGTTTATTACTGTCAATATTTTGATGCTCAAATATTTTCAGATGTGTCCAGGGGGTGCTCCTTTTGGTTTGCTCCCCCATTCTTTGCGCACTTGCTTATTTTTGGGTGCCATATGATATTTCAAGTTCATCTTGTATTTTCTCTGCCCTGAAATCAGTCATTTTCCTAAGGAAATTTGATTCTTTTTAGTGGAGAACGATATCTAAAAACCCACTAAGTGTGCCCACCACCCTTGGAGAGTCACTGTTCCGAGGTCTTCTGAGTGGACAGAGTGGGGAGTCTATGTGTGTTTATACATGTATATATGCACATCCTTACACACACACTCATGTCTATATCTATCCAACATCTATGTATAGATATGGACGACGCAGAGGTCTAATTTCTATCCAACACCACAAGGTTCATTCCAAAATTCTCCCTTTCTGTATTTGAAATTCCTTTTTCCAATGGTGAGAAATCTGGCTCCCATTATTTTGTAATATCTTTGCTTCTCTTTATGTATTTGGTCAATCCCTGTCTATTAGCTATCTGTGCTGTGGCTGTGTAACAAATTATCCCAAAACCTTGTAACTTAAAACAACAAAAGACCCAGGATTCCACGGTTCCTGTGGGTCAGGAATTTGGGAGCAGCTTAGCCTGGAAATCTGGCTTGGGGTCTCACATGAGTATGCAATCAAGTATCAGCCAGGCGTTAGTCTGGGGCCAGAGGATCTGCCTCTGAGATGGCTCACTTACTCCACAACCCTTCTTTCAGTCATTGATAGAATAAGATAAAAATTAGTGAAAACTTAAGTTGGTGCAGGCTGTTGGCAGGAGGGCTCAGTTTAGTATCATGCAGGCTTCTCCATAGAGCTGCTTGAGTATGGAGCTGGCTTCCCCAGAGTGAGTGATCCAAGAGAGAGCAAGGGGGAATGCAAGCATTTATTCCAGAGCAATGGGGTTTTCTTTTTTATTATTTTTTAAATGTTTATTTTTCAGAGAGGAAAAGCATGAGTGGGGAAAGAGCATAGAGAGAGGGGGACAGAGGATCCAAAGTGGGATCTGCACTGACAGTGGCAAGCTTAATGTGGGGCTCAAACTCACAAACGGTGAGATCATGACCTAAGCCAAAGTTGAATGTCAACCGACTGAGCCACCCTGGTGCCCCAGCAGTGGGGTTTTCGGTCCCTCCCAGGCCTGGGTCCTCAGATCTCCTCCCTCAGGGCTCGCAGCCTTCTCCATCTCCCCAGTGGAGCCAGAAGTTGGGGGGGGGGGCCGGGGGGGAGGGACACTTGCCCATGATACTCAAAGGACCTTGATGTTCACTTACTTTTTTATTCCAAGTCAATCTTCCCACTAAATTGTGAGCTTGTGGGCCTGGGTCTGCATCCCTGGGGTCTGGCAGGGGTCCAAGCACAGAGTGGATGCTCAGTTGGTATGAGTGGATGGGATGGTTGAGTGAATGCTCTGGCCTTTGGGTGGAGGCCCGACAAGGGGTGTCCAAGACCTTGACCTTTGGTAGACTGCACCCCCCCTTCACACACACCCCCCCAGGTGGAAAGAATTCAAACCTCAGGAAATGTCTGCCTCTCTCTCAGCTTCAATCACCTTTAAAGGGGGGGAGCAAGAACTGCTTCCCAAAGATGAAGGGGAGCAGGCAGGGGCGGGAGCTGAAAAGCTCAGGGTAAGAGTGGGACTTGTGTGTGAGCAGACACTCACTGGGGTCAGGTTCTCTAGGGCCTGAGGATCCAGAGCAAGGGTGGGAGCTAGCGGGTGGAGCAGACTCCCTCTCCCTCTCCAGCTGACGGAGCCTTGGCCATGGAGTCGAAGGAGCCCTTGGAAGCATCCTTGGGGAGGAAAGCGGAGAGTTGCCATGGAAACCATCCCACAACAACCCACTCCACTCGGAGCTCATGAAGGTTCCCTGAATAAGAGTTCTCATCTCGGGGTGCCTGGCGGGCTGTCAACCCTTGATCTTGGGGTCTAAGCCCCATGTTGAGTGTAGACCTGACTTGAAAAAAAAGTAATTCTCATCTCTTTTAGGTAACTGCCTTTTATACTCATCTGCACCTTACAGTGTGTGCACTGGCTGGCGTGGTTGTGTGTTTGCGTGTTTGCTTTGTGCATCTGTGTGTGGCCCCTCAGTGCACACATTACCTCAGTAAGCCTGGCTCTCTCTTCTCTGGGCCTTTGCACATGCCACTTCTTCTGCCTGGAACAGCCTTTCCCTCCGCCACCATCCCCTTTGTCTGGAGCTGACTTGTCCGTTCATTAAGAGTAGGTGAAGAATCTTCTTGTTTGGGAAACCTTCACTGCCCGCTCCCACCCATGTGTGGCCAGGAGCCTCTCTGATATTCCCACAACCCCCACCCTGGGCTTCCTTCTCCCCAGCACCGGTCACAAGGGGCCGTAATATTTCGTTCTTGTGTCCACGGGTTTCTCAAGTGCAGGACTGGGCCCAAAAAGTGCTTGCTGAATGAAAGAAGGAGGGAAGGAGTGAATGAATACAGAAACAGCCACTTCTGCAGAAGGGTTTGGAACACCAGCAAGTCTTACCTGCTCAACTCAACTCAAAAAACAAAACAAACAAACAAAAAAACCAAACCAGTCAGGGTGCCTGGCTCAGCTGGAAGAGCTTGCAACTCTGGGTCTTGGGGTTGTGAGTTTGAGCTCCACGTTGGGTGTAGAGATTACTTAAAAATAAAATCTTAAAAAAAAAAAAACTGTCATCAGAGTTGACAGGTCTCAGAGATAAATTCAAGAGCCAGCAGCCTGGGCACCACCCACAAGCTTGTTAGAAATGCAGTTTCCTGGGCCCCACCCCAGACTCGGTGATTTGGAATCTGCCTTTTAAAAAGATTGCCAGGTGATTCACACATACATTAAAAGTTGATAAGCGTGCTCTGGTGAACCCCACCTCCAATTTTATAGACCAGGAAAATGCAAGGTTACCAATGTAACTGAGGGAAACTGAGGCCTGCAGAGGGGAGGGGGCTTGCAAGGCAGTGGCGGCGCTGGGACTTCAAGCCAGGTGACCTAGTCCCCGGTGTCAGGCTCCTGTCCCCTCCACCTCCCACTCCAGCCCATCCATCTTGAAGACATCACTTTTCTGGTTGGCTAGGCCTCAGATTCTAGACCCTTCCCTTTGGGCCTCATGAGGTCTTTGCAAGGAGCTCATGCTCCCCCTAGTGGGAGATGGCCTGAGCGGTCAAGGAGACTTGGCTCCCCGTCTAATAATAAGGAATCCAGACAGGTTGTGAGGGTTTATTACATGCCAGGCTCTGTGCTAAATATTCTTTTTTTTTTGTAAATAAGACAATATTTTTTTTCACTTAAACCATGTTTTAAGTTTACCATTTTAGTCATTTTTTAAAAATGTTTCATTTATTTCTAAGGGTCAGAGAGAGAGGGAGACACAGACTCTGAAACAGGCTCCAGGCTCTGAGCTGGCAGTCAGCACAGAGCCCGACGCGGGGCTCGAACCCACAAACCGCGAGATCATGACCCAAGCGAAAGTTGGACGCTCAACCGACTAAGCCACCCAGGCGCCCCCCATTTTAGTCATTTTTAAGTGTACAATTCAAGGGTGTTAAGTATACTCACAATGCTGTCGAGCCATCACCAGTATGCACTTCCAGAGCTTTTCATCATCTCAAACAGAAACTCTGTACCCCTGCAATGTAACTCCCCATTTCTCTCTCCCCCTCCACCCCTGATAAGCTCTAGTCTACCTTCTGTCTCGATGAATTTGCCGATTCTGGGGACCTCCTAGACGTGGAATCACACGGCCTTTATCCTTTTGTGTCTGGTTTACAGCACTTAGCACGATGACTCCAAGGTTCATTCATATTGTCACGTGTCAAATTTTTATTCCACTTTAATTAAGGCTGAACATTACCCCCTTATAGAAGCACACCCCACATTTTGTCTATGTATCCATCTGCTGGGGGACCCTTGGGTTATTTCTTATTGTGAATAATGCTACTGTGAACATTGGTATCCTTTGGGGTACCCCCTACGAGTGGAATCGCTGGGTCATACGGCGGTATTTAAGGAACTACCAGACCGTCTTCGACAGTAGCGTGTGCCGAGTATTCTTAGTGGCTTATCTCACAAAGCTCTGGCAGCACCGCCGGGGGGGCTGGCCCTGCCACCGGCGCCAGTCCACAGAGGGGGACACTGAGATCCAGACACATGAGCCGAAGTGTCCCATGTTCCTCAGCTGATAAGTGCAGAGCCACGATTAAAACCCGGACTGGATGGAGTACGATGTTTCACCCAGTGGTGCTTGGGGAAAAGCCATCACAGAGAACATCACTCAACTTCACTCAGTCTTCTTCCCCTGAAACCCCTCACCCAGCCAGAGAGCGACTCACTCCCACTTAGCACCAAAGTCATGCTTCTCCTGAGCAATTGGTTTGTCTTCATTCATAGGCTTTGGGGTTGTGTAAGCAGCTACGATTTCCTTTCGTGTCACCTGCTAGGAAGCTCAGAGCCATGGTGCGGCCTCCGTGAGTATGGCATGGGGGAACCCAGCCCTCTCATAGCAAAAGGGCTTCCTGCCATGTCTCCCCAAAGATAAAAACTCACCGAACAGAAATATCTTTAATGCGTATTCCCTCAAAACTATTCTCCCTTTGTTATTCGGTCAAGAATACTGTCTTTTCAAGTATGTACCTGGATCTTCTTCACGTGAATACCTTATTTTGTGTACCGTACCTCTCCTTGTTTTCAAAATGTATACTCGAATCACTTTTCAAATCTACGTTATAAGGGTCTCTCTCCCCTGTGCGTCCCAACAGGATTTCTGGAAAGGTGTGTGTGTGTGTGTGTGTGTGTTCTGTGCATGAAATCACACACTGTACCCTGGTGTAAAGAACTTGCACACTAGTGGGATGAGAACAAAGGTCAGTTACCACTCAGCAGTGGCTCGCGGATGCTTCCTGCATTTCTCTGTGCCTTCAGGAGATGACAAAAGCCACCTTCCAAATTTTCTGAGCCTGTGATCTTGTTTCCAGAACAGGAGATCCTTATGGTCTATATTTTAACTTCATTCCTGCCTCCTCCGTGTTCCCATCCTTGTTTCTTTCTTCTTTTCCCACACCCTTATTTTCTGCTCTGGTGGCACATTATGCATCCTTGGAAGTTGCCCCAGATCTTTTCTGCAACAAGACAGAGAGGAAATCAACCAGCCCGCCGCCTGTCTGCTATGGGGCTGCGGGATGCCTGGGCCTGGCTCCTTGTTCTTCCAGAACTAGCCAGAAGGTGGCGCTAGGGTGCTCCCAAATTTCATACCAGGGTCAGGGCGGGGTAACCTCAGGGACCGGATTGACAGTGGAATCCTTGGGGGCTGTAGAGGGAAGGGGCTGGGGGCAAGAGACTGAGAAGTGGCAGTATCAGCATCCCGCAGGCCGGGGCGATCTTTGGGCCTCCCAGGTTAATTTCGTCAGGTAAGTATTTCAAGTTCATGTCGGGAGTGAATGAGAGAATAGATGGAATGTGCTCTGGGCCTGGCACACAGTAGGTGCTCAGCACATATTCAGACCCTCCTTCTCCATGATGTCCCAGAGGAAGGGGAGCTTTGCTCCCTACAGGACCAACCCAGGACCATGCTGCCACCCTGTATTTGTCCCCTGGGGTTGTGAGCCCCTCTCTCTGCGGGACAGACCCTCCTTCCATGGTGAAATTCAGGGGGTGGAGAGAGATGGTAAGAATAGCTACGGCTGCCCCACTTCCCCTGTCCTGGTTCTTCTGGAAGAGGAAGCCAGCGGGAGGGCGCTGTGCCAGCAGCCTGCGCTTCCCCAGCAAGGAGCCTCGGGGGAAGGAAAGAACAACAGACAGAATTTGAAAACGAGTTTACAACTGGGACTTCGGTGTTCAGAGCTCAGACCAGAGCTCGCCTCCAGATGTTGCTGCCTGCTGATTTTCTGACCTGGGGCAAATTACTTAATCTCTCCATGCCTCAGTTTCCTCATCTCTAAAATGGAGAACACAATCGGTGTGACGATTCGGTGAATGAGTGTCAGTAAGGGGTTCGGCCTGGCACCTGGGCTTCCATTCTAGTCAATGCTGCCTGTCACTGGGGCCATCTTTCGAGGAGTGACCTGGAGCAAACAACTTGGAAAAATGGGGCTGTGGGGCGCCTGGGTGGCTCAGTCGGTTGATTGTCAAACTCTTGATTTCAGCTTAGGTTGTGATCTCACAGTTTGTGGGTTTGAGTCCCACATTAGGCGCGGCACTGACCATGCAGTCTGTTTGGGATTCTCTCCTCTCTCTCTCTCTCTCTCTAGCCCCTCCCCCCAACTCACTCTCTCTCAAAATAAACTTAAAAAATAAGAAAAAGAAAAATGGGGCCGTAGATCACTCCCTCCCTGCTGGGAGGTTGGTTGTTGGGAGAATGAAGGGAGCCAGCGTGTATACACGGCCCCTTGGATGGTGGCCAATACCCAGAAGATGTCCTGTCACTGTGGCCTGGATTGGAATCCCAAGAATCCGGGAATAGAAGTAAGTACTCATTCTAATCCTCCCTAAACATCCCCTCGAAGTGTGTGACCTATGTCTCCTTGAATGCTTCCAGTGATGGAAGGCTCACCACCTCCGAGGCAGGTCTGCCTCTTCTGTCTCTGATAAGCTCCGGCCATGACAATGCCCTTCTTTCTGTAGGGCTGGATTCATCTCCCAGTAGTTTTCCAGCCAGGACTTGAACGTATTCCAAACCCCGATCTCCGGGGGCCAACGCTAACCCTTCACTTCCCTTCCCCATGACTTCTGCTAAATGGATTAGGCCTCCAGCCTTTGGAAAATTAGATTCTGGATCTGGCAAGCCGGAGAGGGGGTGGGGTGCAGCTGGAAAGCCTTCCTCTAGTTTAGGAGGGCAATTAACCTCTTCCATGCCAGGCCTGGATCTTCCTGCAGGGAGGGTGACCAATGTGGGAGGCTGCTTCTGCTGGGACTAGAGACGTCCACAGTCAGTGTTTGTGTTCATGGAGCCATTGGCCCGTTGCCATGGCCACTGGATGCCCCGAGCTGCACCCACTGGCCACAGATGGGAAAACCGAGGCTCCTCTGAGCTCAATGTGCTCCGAGCCCTTACTCCATGCCAAGCCCCACGCTGGACGCTGTGGATACTGCAGAACACAAGACAAAGATGATTTTGTGCCAGGCTAGTGTAAGGGTAAGTAGAGAGGGGGGTACAGATGGGGAAATACTTTCTTCTCCCTGGAAGCTGGAAAGATGCCTTTGTCCATCCTTCTGTCTATCCATTCACTCAGCCATTCATCACAAGCATGTCTTGAGTGCCTCTACCGGGGGTTCCCAGAATGAGGACCCGGTGACCGAGCAACATCAGTTGCTTTTGCTGCTCAGCGCCCTCTGTCTTCTTGGGGCAAGAATTCCCTGATTTGCCTTTGGGGGACTTTGTGCCCCAGCTGATGGGCTTCATAGTAACAAACTCCATTTCCCATCTTGGGGGCGGAGCACATGATCCGGGCTAGACCCATCAGTGCTGTGGTGATTCCGGCCACGATGATCAGTTCAGGGATGGACCCTTGACCTAAGTCAGGCCAATCAGGACCAAGCGGGCTCTATCCCAGGGCTCTGATTTGAGCTAAGGGGGAAGAGCGCCGTCCCTCCCGCTGGACTTGGTGTTGAGGTCACCGGGGCGGCTGGGGGTCGCCTCAGGGAGCTGGAGAAAGGAGCCAACCCCGGTAAAGCAGGTGGAGGCCAGCGACTCTGGGGATATTGTTTGAGACCCGAATCCACTCATGCCGAGGCCAGATGTGTACATGACACATGTACATGATGTGAGCGGGTTTTGCTGAGGCCAGTCTGGGTTCTGCATCATTTACAGCAGAAGAGGCTTCCTGATTCAGGCACAGTCGTCCCGCGAGATGACCCTGGGAGGGCATGGCCGTCCTTACTCTCTGTTGCCCTTGTCTCCCCGAAAGCTCCTGGCTCTGACCCCCCCCCACCAGCTGGCTCCCCAAGATGAAGGACACCCTCTCTCAGCCAGCCTCCAGGAGTCAGGCTTCTCGGCCAAGTTCAGGTCTCCTTGGGGGCCCTCAGGGCAACTTAGCTCCATCCTCTGCTCTCACCTCTGCCCCCAGACTTGGAACACACCCCTCGTCTCTGAAGAATTCTTTTTTGGGCTGTCCCCCGAGGATCCTGCCTGTGAAGATGCTTTCTGTGCTGGGAAATGGACCCTCTGTCCTCACAAGTTTCTCTCTCTGTCTCTCTCTCTCTCTGTCTCTAGAAGTCATCCTGCCCCTGTTACCCACTTGCAGGGTGTGCTTCCCAGATGTCTCCAGGCTCCCCCACTCTTGCTGCTGCAGCTGCCTGCGTTCAGACCCCACGCTCCGTCGCCTGGTCCTGAGGGCATCCTGGTGTCCAGACATTGTCATGAATAGATGCCCATTGTTTGGGGACTTAGTCACTTAAGAGACAGGTCTTCCAATCTCTTGCTTAGGGTAGGGCATGGTGGCCACACTCCTGGTCCTTGGCATTCTGGGAGCAGGGCAGGAGGAAAGAAAGCGCTGGAAGGCTCATTGTTCAGGACGCATACCCCTTAATCCCTGCTTTCAGTCTTATGCTCCGCTGCGCCTGATATTTGTGAGTCTTGATGGTTCATATCCCCCAAGGAGGAGCAGATGCTTTTGTGCCCACGGCTACCGCCACCCGTGAAGCCTGGGAACAACGGCTCTGTGTCCGGAGCTTCCAGCCACACCTGGTCTCTCCAGGACCCGGGCCTCTCGGGTTGTTCGGGACACACTGGCTCTGTCACGCAGGCACTTTAGACCATAGTCTCAATGCACTTGCTGCTTCTTGGGTAGCCTCCCATCTTCCAAAGTGTTGTTGAAAGCTTTTTCTCTGCTAGTGCCTTCTGTCCCGGCTGCTTTGCCATTACGGGTGGGTGGTACCCGCTTTGTTCCTTCACTGTGGGTTTAGGGGGCGCTGAGCGGGGATAGGCCATCATGGCTGCGGCCAACCCACACGTCCAAGTTGGCTGTGAGCCGAAGTTCAGGAAAGAGTTCTCTGCTTCCCCCTCTCTCCTGAGCCCCCACACTGAGCTTCTCCCCACACCCCTCGCTGAAATATTGCTCGTCAGGTCTCTGGTAGCCAAACACCGGATGCGTCGGTAAGCACGTCACACTTTCCAGCTGGTTCTTTCCGACTCTCTCCTGCCTTAGCACCGAGGCCACACAGTGTCCCGAAGACCCATCCTGTGTTTCTCCGCTCGCCTGGCCTTGGCCTCTGGGTCTAATTTGCCAGCTTCCCTTCCTTCCATGTCCTCGGACCTGTTACATTTCCCAGGGTTCCAGCCTCAGTCTCCCTCTCTTCCCACCTTGCACCGGCTCCCTGAGCATGCTTCTCCCTTCCTATAGCCTCACTGGTTTCACTCCAAAAGCTGGTCTATGCCAACCTCCGGCCCTCTCACCTGAATTCCAGACCCCCAACTCCAGTGATCTCCTGGACACCTCTTCTAGAAGGACCCTCAGGCCACTCGGGGCCCCGCATGTCCAAAGCTCCTCCCAAATGTGCCCCTCCGTTTACGCTGCCAGCTCAGGAAAGGTCACCACCATCTCTCCAGTTGCCCTGAAATGTGGATGTCAACCTTGACTGCCCTATTTTCTCTGGTTCCACACTCGGCTGATCACCAAGGCCCACTGACTTAACCTCTGATGGATCCCCATCTGCCTACCCCCTCTTCCTCCCTACAGCTTCTCTCTTAGCTGGCATCCTCGCCTTCAGTCTGGTCCCCTTCAGGCCACATGCTGCCAGCCTCCTGTTAGAATGCCAAGCTCATCGAGCCATCCCTCCTCAAGGGCGTCTGATGGCTCCCCATCACCTAGGAATCAAGTCCAAATGCTCCCCCCGCCCCCCGCAAGGCCAGAGATGCCAGATTTAGCAAATAAAAATACAGAATGTCCCATTAAATTTGAATTTTCAGGGGCGCCTGGGTGGCTCAGTCGGTTCAGCGTCCGACTTCGGCTCAGGTCATGATCTCACGGTTCACGAGTCCAAGCCCTGCATCGGGCTCTGTGCTGACAGCCCAGAGCCTGGAGCCTCCTTCAGTTCTGTGTCTCCCTCTCTCTCTCTGCCCCTCCCTGCTTGCACTCTGCCTCTTTCTCAAGAATAAATAGATTTTAAAATATTTTTTAAAATTTTGAATTTTCAGATAAACAGTTTTATACATATATTTGTGTGTGTGTGTGTGTGTGTGTGTGTGTGTGTCTCATGCAATATTTCATACCTGAGCTCTTTCCATACCCCCAACCTTACTTCTTGCTACACTGTATGTCACATGTGACACTCAGGAGACACCAAACTGCTTGAAAGTGAACGTCCCCAATGGGTCCCACATGTTCTTACCAACAGGCTCCTCTTACCTGCTGTTCCCTCCACAGAAGGGCCACGCTCCCTTCTCGCCCTGACCAACTCGTGGTCAACTCGTGAGTCTCAGCACCCTGGGGCACTCTCCTCCAGGGAGATTCTCGGCTCCTTCATAAGGGATTGTGGGCTGCTTTCTTGGGTGGCCAGAGTCCCCTGTGTTCCCCTGGATGGCAGCGCTTTGCCCTCTGGATTGTCACTCAGTTTGCTCTTTGTGTTTCCTCTCTGCAGGCAAGGAGTGGCCGGCAGCTTTCCCGGGGAGCATCTGGCCCCCATTCAGCTGGGCGCTCCCGAGGGCCCAGAGCCTTGGCCAAACCTCCGCTTTCTTCTGCTTTCTTGGCCTGGGTCCTAGCCCTTTGCCTCACACTCCCTGCTCGCCTCAGTTCCCACGAAAAGTGGCCTCCACCCCTAGCCCCCTGCCCAGGCCAGATTACAAAATGCTGAGACAATGGAGGCTCCAAGCCAAATTTCCGAGAGGCCAGCTGTTAAATCTCCCCCAGCATCTGCCTATATATCTGGGGACAGATACCAACGGCTGAGGCCACAGACAGCACGGCTTTCTCACACTGGTTATGTTTGGGCCTTTGTGGGGGGTGGAGGGGAGGGGGCTTAGACCTGAAGTCAGGACACTTGGGTTTGAATCCCAGTCCTGCATCTTTCTAGTGGCCTGGAGACTGGGCAACTAAGCACCCCCTTGAGCCTCAGTTTTCTCGCCTGTAAAATGGGAATAATAATGCTTATCTCACAGGATATGTTGTCAAGGAAAAGTGACTGACACATACAAGGACGTACAGCAATAAACAGGATGCTAGCTCTGACCTTCTCTTGCCTTACCAGGGACCAGAGCTCTCCTGGTAGGTTTCTTCTCCTGGAATCACTAATCTACCCTCCCCGGTGCAGCTTTATTCAGAGGAGAGAGGAGGAGCGCTATCAGCCCCCACTCTCCAAGCGCAGCACAGGCTCTGGATGGAAGGCAGCAGCGCTGGGAAAACTTCCGCCAAATCAGCAATCCAGGTGGATGCGGTAGAACGGACCAAGCAAGCCGAAGGTGAGAATGAGTGGGGGTGGGGGACAGCTAAGGACAGAAGACAAGGCAGTGGGCCTGCCCCCTCCTCAAGGCTGCCCCTCCTGCCTCTCCCCTGCACAGACACACTTCAGACCTGGCTGGACGGGCCCTGCAGCAGGACAGGCGTGGCTAGGCCAGGGTCCCCCCTAGACCTCCCTGGGGCGCTACTCAGCCCTCCTCACCATTGCAATCTTTCACTTCCTGGTGCCGATATTTACGCCCCAAACTGAAATGCAGAGAGAAAAAAGAATTAAAAGAGGGAACACGATATCAAAAACAGTGGGACAATTGAGTGGCAACACCCGTGTCATGTGAATCCCAGAAGGAGGAGAAACAGCGGAAGGAGCAGAAGACATTTTGGAGGTAATAGTGGCTGAGAATCTTCCCAAATTAATGACAGCGGCTCCCTGCCTCGCTCTCCAAATTTTAAGTGCCTCAAGGGCAGGAGTCTGTCAGCTTGCTAATAGCAATAACCAGAAATGTTTAGGATGACATTTGCTAAGTGTTTAAAACCATTACATGTGCACACACACAGTCTTCCATTCCAATTCCAACATGTGAACAGCCCAGAAGGCGTCCCTTCCCTCCTCGCAATCAGAAAAAGCTGGAAGAAACTGCAAATCTCAGAAACATCAGGGAGCTGAGGTCACAGGGCAAACCCTGAAGGTTGGAGAGACAAGGCATACAGATAATCACACACAGATTAGCCTCTTAGGGGACCAGAAACCACTGCGGATGCTAGAGCTGGAATACTTCTGATGGTAACTGGTTGATGGCTAGATGCACAGTGTAAACTAAGTGGAAAGTTAAAAACTCCTAGGGGCCCAGTCTTTTTTAAAAATATATTTTTTAAGTTTATTTATTTATTTTGGGAGGGAGGTGCAGAGAGACAGAGGGAGAAACAGAATCCCAAGCAGGCTCTGTGCTGTCAGCACAGAACCCGACACGGGGCTTGAACTCACGAACTGTGAGATCATGACCTGGGCCGAGGGCACGAGTTGGATGCTCAACTGACTGAGCCACCCAGGCACCCAGAGCCCCAGTGTTCGAGTCCCCACATATTTGTGGGTTTTATCTCCGGGATCCCACCAGGGGCTTCCAGGGGAGACTGGGGAGAAAACCCCTCATGCATCTAGCAGAGGCAGCAGAAGGGTAACCACTCTGAAATCCATCCAAATGGTTGTCTGTGACTAAGGCCTGCGCCCAAGGAAAACTGCTTTACCAGAGTCTTATCTGATCTGGGCAAAGGGCAATTAGACAACTCCAGCCTCTTCCAACCTTCCCCTTCCGGTCTCACACGGGAAGGGTAGGGGCAGCCTTGAAATCTGAAGGTCACAGTCCCTCAGCAGGAACTCAGAGCCGCTGACACAAAACAAAGCAAAACAAAAAGCAAATGCAATTCAATCCTATAAGACTATAGACTGCTTCCCCTCCCCAACACCTTACTGACCCATCAGCAGGTACGGCCCCAGTGGATTGTAGCTTAGGAAGCTATAAGACAAACATGCTATTTAAGAAAGACTTTTCTCTTAGGTGGGACGCCTGGCTGGTTCACTCAGTAGAGCATGTGACATTCAATCTTGGGGTTGTGGGTTCGAGCCCCACACTGGGTGTAGAGATTACTTAAAAATAAAATCTTTAAGAAAGAAAAGAAAAAGAAAGTCTTCTTAAGGAAAATCAAAGACTACTGGAGAGAAAAGAGCAAGGAGCTAGTAAAAAACCCCAAAGCCTCTGGCACCTACAGGTTCAACAAACATCAAATACAGCCCTGTTCCTAGCCAGCTTGACATAGAACTTCACACTAAAAGCCTGATTCGTTCAGTTTCTAGTACCAGTTACATCATAGCCAGCCTTCAACAAAAAGTTACAAGACATGTGAAAGGGGGAAAAAAAAAAAGAAAAAAAGTAAGCATCAGAAGAACACTCAGATATGATGATACAATACAGATTTTAGAATTATCAAATAAAGGTGAAATAACTATGAATAATATGTTCAGAGCCCTAATGAAAAAAAATGTACAACCTACAAAATTAGATGGGCAACAGCACAGATAGAAACTCTAAAAAAGAATCATAAGAAAATGCTAGAAATCAAAAACACTGTAACCAAAAGGAAGAATGCCTTTGATGGTCTCAGTAGTAGACTAGACACAGGCAAGGAAAGAATCCGTGAGCTCAAAGACAGGTCAATGGAAACATCCCAAACTGAAATCAGAAGGTAAAGAGAATGGAAACAGAACAGGAAGAGTGTCAAACGTTATGGGACAATTACAAAAGGTGTAACACAGGTGTCCTGGGAACACAGAAGGAGGAAAAGAGAAGAAGGAGCGGAAGAAAATTCGCAAGTAGCAATGGCTGAGAATTTTCTCAGTTAATGGCAGACTCCAAACCACAGATCCAGGAAGCTCGGAGAACATTAAGCAGATAAATGCTCCCAAAACTCCCCAAAGCAAAAACAAAAAAAAACCCCAAAAAACCCAGAAAACTACAACAAAAAACCTAACAACAACAATAATGAAGAAACAAATAAACAAAAACATGACAGCAGAAACCCAAAGATATTTGAAAATCTTGGAAGAGGCCAGGAACGAAAAACACCTTACCTACAGGCGACAAGGATGGGAATTACATCACACTTCTTGTCAGAAACCATGCAAGTGAGAAGAGGGGGCATGAAATAGTTACGATGTTGAAAGAAAACAGACACTCCCCCCGCCCCCCACCTAGAGTCCTGTCCACAGCGAAATTATCCTTTGGAAGGGAAAGAGATACAAAGGTTTTCTCAGACTGGCAAAACCAGGGAATTTGTGGCCAGGAGAGCTGCTTTGCAAGAAATGGTATGGGAAGTTCTTCAGAGAGAAGAGTAGTGACGCAAGTGGGAACTTGGATCTGTATAAAGACAGAAGGTCAGAGAAGGTGTTCTGTCATCTTCTATGGGGTCAGCCAGGTGTGGCCACAAGAGACACAGGAGAAGACAAAAGAGCAACGTTTATTAGACTCTCAGGTGCTAGAGACAGGAGGCACAGAGCACATGGCATGCAGGTCCCCTTGGGAGGGACCCCAGGCTGGTCAGGAGGAAGAGGGCAAGCTAAAGCCATGCTGTGGCCATGGCCTTCATTGGGGGTTCCATGGGCCCAGAGCAAACAGCTTATGACTGACTGGTTTGAATAATTAGAGGGGGGTTCAAGCTAGAGGGGTGGCCTCTAATTTCCTGGCACCTGGCTGTGGGAAGATTAAAGCAGAGGAATATTGTCTCCTCAGATGTGCGGACAAGACAGGGAAGGTGGGGGGGGGGGG
>NW_027530971.1:14306774-14315709 GCF_008692635.1 Crocuta crocuta | reverse complement strand
GGTGTCTCTGAATTCCAGCATTGTAGGGTAACTTCACCGCCCTGTGTTATTTGAAAGCCGATTTAGATTAATTGTCAATGTATGTTGCAATCTCTAGCGTAGCTGCCGAAGAAATTATGTCTTAAAGCATAATTGAGATGCTAAGAAGTATATTAAATGCTCCATCAAAACTAGAGAAGTCATGTATATCCATATATATACAAAGAATATATATACTTGCATATCTACAAACGCAAATATACAAAGAAATATAAAGAAGAAAATTAACATGGCCTATAATCCTATCTTCAGACAATCAATGCTGAAATCATATTTAAAAACTCTGATTAGAAAATGCAAACAGTGCAGACGGCAGCAGGATGAAGACCAAGTCTCTTTCTCTTCAACAATTTCTCTTCCATTGTTAATTTCTTGTGATTCTATCCGGGGGATGGCGGCGGCTGGGGAGACTTTATGCACATCGATAAACACTGCTTACTGATGGCCTCTCTCGTTTATGGCTTTTCACTGCTGCAACTAAGGCTGCAAAGAACATTCTTCTTGATCTTTTAAAAAACAGTTTCTTCTGAACTAAGTGTAGACTTACAGAAAAGGTGCCAAAAATTAGTCCGCTCTTCACGACTTCCCCTAATGTTGCCCCCTTACAGGGTCATAGTCCAATTACCCAGGTTAGGAAACTAACACCACACACGCAATACAACCCACAGTTTTCCCGTCGATGTCCTTTCTCTAACAGGATCCAACCCAGGATCCCATGTGACATTCAGTTGTCATGCCTCCTTGGCCTCCTCCACTCCGTGAAAACACCTCAGTCTTTGTCTTTCATGACCTTGACACCTTTGCAGAGGTTTAGCCAGTGATTTTGTAGTGCGTACCTCCATGTGTGTTTATCTGATGTTCTGCCATGATTAAATTGTGGGGGTTTTTTTGGCGAGACTGTCATGGGAGGGATCCTCGGTCTTCTCAGTGCCTCATATCAGAAAGTTCATCATGTCCCTATTACTGGTGATGTCAACTTCGGTCACTTGAGTCAGGAGACGTCTTGTCATGCTTCTCCTCCATAAAATTACTATTTATCATTTGTTATTAGTAAGTGTCTTGTGGGGAGATACTTTAATAAGATGCAAATATATATATATGCACATATATACTGATGCCTCTGATTGCAACCCAATTCCACAAAATTCATTCCAACCTTTCTTCTCTACGTGTTTCCAACTCTTTCCTCCAATAGCGTGAAGCCTGGCCCCACAAGGCATCGCTTCACTCGCTCAGTCCCAGTATATTCATAAAGCAGTTTCAGAATGGCTAACCCACGCTGCTGTGAAAAATAGATTTACTAACTGAAATACAACCTTGATGCACAGTTCTTTGCGTTTCATCTCGCAGACGGTTTGTCTGTATCCGGTCAGAATCGCTGTTTTCCAAAGTGGCGGAAGTTCATTCTATTCGTCCCCGTGGCTTCCAGGGTGGCGGCGTTGTTCACGCGTCTTACTGTTAGGTTCAGCTGTTACTGTTGGCACACCACGTGGGGGCTCCCCCTGCATTCTGGTTGCTTCTATCTAGTCACTTAGTTTGGGGAGTCACGGAACGTTACCATGGCCCTACGAGGCAGAACTGCACAAAAGTAGACTCAGAAATGTCACTCACCCTTATCTCTTCCATCCTGTTTCCGTTCGCTCTTCTTTCCACCCTGCCCTCACCTGTGACCTGCAGATAACCAATCCCATCAGCGCTGGTTTAGCCTTACTGTGTTTCTTGTGCTCTAGTGAATAGATGCATGTNACTGTGAGATCATGACCCAAGCGAAAGTCGGATGCTTAACCGACTAAGCCACCCAGGCGCCCCGCATGTGTATTTTCTTATGTTCCTTTAAAAAAATAGATTTATCTTCAAAACATTTGGCAAAAGTTTCTTTAAGGGAAATTCCAAGCATGAGATTTCTGGCGTGGGCTGTATTTGTTTCTTGAATTATGCAAATTGCTTCCACACATAGAGTAGGTGCTCAGTAAATAGCTGAGGGATGAATGAATTCTTGGCTTGAGACTAACTGGTGGTGTGATGGGGGAGGGGGGCAGTCTCTCCATCTCTCCGGACTCGAGTTGTCTTAATTTTATGAGCAAGAGAAAGCTCTTTCAGCCCTGCTGTTGGAAGACACATAACAAAGGCAGTGAGCTGTGTGTTTGACCTTCTCCCTCCTCCCCTTCCAGGATTCCTTCTCCTTCTTGCTATCTACCTCTCCCTTCCGTGTCCACAAACACTAAAAAACAAACACAGCAACAACAATAATGGCCACAACCATTCATCAAGCACTTGCCATGCGCATTATCTCATGTCCCCTTTACAAAACCATCTGCCATGGGAAGTTTTCTCATTCCTACTTGACGGATGAACTCAGCCTGGGAGGTTCGGTTGTTGCCCAAGGCTGCATGGTCCTAAGTTGTGGAGCAAGACGGGAACCCGGGGCTGTGTGACATCTGAGTCATGGCTGTGCACATGGCTATGCACTTGCCAGAGCTTTCTCCCTGCTCCCCTGGCCTGTTCCTGTGAGCCTGGTTGTTAATGGACTGTTGGCCACATCTCTGATGTCCAGTATTTCCCATCCTCGGTGGCTATAAATAGCTGTTTTGTGTTCAAATTGGTCAAAGTCTCTCTCTCTCTTAGGACTTGAGCACTGTCATGTGCTCGATGACTTTCCACAGAGCATCTGTGGGATGCAGAGTTGCTCAAACTTAGGCAAGCATGGAAAGGCTTTTTCTTGCATTATCTGTAAACATCCCGTGTATTAGTTCTTTGGGCCATATCTTAATGTTGCCCTTGGGGTTTCAGGGACAACATGACCTAGAGGGTCTTTCTTTTGGGGGTAATTACATTTTCCTAGGAGGCTTGAGTCCTGGAAACCATCATGCATGGGCCAAAAGGGTGACTCTGGCGATGGGGACTTCAGAGGCGGGGAGGGCTGCCCGGAGAGGAGGTAAAGCATCAGGACCTGTGTGTCCCCTGCACATTGAAGTCAGTCAGTGCCACTTCTTTTGCTCCCTGTGGCTGGTTCTGGTTGGAGAGGCAAGATGATGCTCCTTCCCCTTTTACATGGCGTGGGGGGGAGTTCAGCCTCAGCTGCATGTGCTCTGGTTCCCTGCAATCAGAAATTCCCCCCGCACAGCATTATGGGAACCATACCAAAGGCCTGGGAGATAAGGACGCTCTATAAGAACACCTCTCTCTCTCTCTTTCTCTCTCTCTCTCTCTCTCTCTCTCTCATGTTTATTTATTTTTGAGAAAGGGACAGACAGAGCATGAGCAGGGGAGGGGGGCAGAGAGACACACACACACACAGAATCCAAAGCAGGCTCCAGGCTCCGAGCTGTCAGCATAGAGCCTCACACGCAGCTTAAACTCACAAACTGTGAGATCATGACCTAAGCTGAAGTCGGACGCCCAACCAACTGAGCCACCCAGGCGCCCCTAAGAACACCTCTTTGGGGGACACCTGGGTGGCTCGGTCAGTTAATGTGTCCAACTCTTGATTTTGGCTCAGGTCATGATCTCACCATTAGTGGAATTGAGCACTGCATCAGGCTTTGTGCTGACAGCGTGGAACTTGCTTGGGATTTTCATTCTCTCTCTCTCTCTCTCTCTCTCTCTCAAAAGTAAATAAACATTTTAAAAATAGGACACCTCTTTTTGATGAGAAATGCTGCCAGGGCTGCTACCTTACACAATTCTAAGAGGCACTGTTCTCAGACTTTGTGAGGTACCAAAAATGCTGCGTCCCCAGACTCCATGCTAGTACAGTCCTTGAAATTGTGCAGCTGAGTGGTCCTGATGCTGCCACTTTCCATTTCCTGAGCCAAAAATGAAGGCTTCATTCCGCTGAAAATAAGGCAAAGGGTGAATTTTAAGCAACATTATGCTTCCAAATTCTTGAGATTCCAACATTTCCTGAAATGTCTTTTTTTTAATGTACATTTTAAAGTTGGATTTTTAAAAAAATATTTTGAGATAGAGGGAGGGAGGGAGAGAGAGAGTGAGAGTGAAAGTGAAGGTGGGGCAGGGAGACAGGGAGAGAGAGAATCCCAAGCCGGCTCAACACTGTCAGCACAGAGTCAGATGTGGGCCTTGGACTCACCAACCACGAGATCATGATCCAAGCCAAAATCAAGAGTCGGATGCTTAACCAGCTGAGCCTCCAAGGTGGCCCCCACTAAATTAGGTTTTTTTTTTATTTTTAATGTTTTATTTATTTCTGAGAGAGAGAGACAGCATGAGCAGGGGAGGGTCAGAGAGAGAGAGGGAGATATAGAATCTGAAACAGGCTCCAAGCTCTGAGCTGACTGTCAGTACAGAGCCCGAAGTGGGGCTCAGACCCACGAACTGTGAGATCATGACCTGAGCCAAAGTCGGATGCTCAACTGACTGAGTCACTCAGGCACTCTTTAAAAATGAGAAAGAAATGTTGCAATCAGGTATTTTCAGAAAATTCCAGGTCAAGTAAAATGTAGCAGGTTTTTCTGTTATAGGACTCGTCAGAGCCTTTAACATACTGAAGACTAAATCTAAGAGGCAGAAATGAGCTACGGCTGGTTCTCAGATGTCTTTCATCATAGGATTTCCTTTTCTTTTTTTGTTGAAAGTAATGTTTCGGGAAACACACTTTGGGACACTCCCTTTTGCTCAGGCTTTAGCATTAAGCAGAAGCAGCTGCCCCTTTTAAGTCTGCCCCTTCCCCAGAGTGTGAATCTGGATGAGTTACAAGACCTCTTTTTGGGTTAACTAAGCCCATATCATAAGGAAGTTACAAGACCTAGACTAGATGAAGTATGTAATGAGCTTAGCCCAGTGCCAGCCACATAGCAGGTCTTCATGCTCCCCGGTTGGGTGATCCTGGCTGTGATGCTTACTAGCTGTGTGAACTTGCGCAATAGACTTCTTGACCCCAAACTTCAGTTTTCTAGTTCCTAAAGTAAGAATAATCATGCATATTTCAGCGAGTCATTGGGAAATGGAATAAGATAATGCGTGAAAATGCTCTCTGGGAGCGCAAAGCCCTATGTGGTTACAGTAACCATGGTAACAACAAGTTAGTGAAATGTAAAGCATGCACCAGCCACCAGGAACCCATTCTGAATCCCTGAGGAATTCTGAGTACTCAGTAGCAATTCCTACAGGATTGACAACCATTCATCCCACAGATATTTTGGGCTGCTAACTCTATACCAGATCCTAAGCTTAGCCTGGGGATACGCATCAAGAGCTGGGAAGGGGTGTGACATTTTGCCCTACTTGCTACCTAATTTGGATGCTGACAGAAAACACGGGACTCCTAGGGTCAGAGACAAAGGACTTCATTACTCACAGTACATGCATCAGGATATTTGTACCAGTTCCTTTTTCCCCTAAATCCCGTGGGGGGTAGGGTTGCACAGCTTAGAGAGTAAACACATAGGGCACCCAGTTAAAGTTGAATTTCAGAGAAACAATGAAAGGGACCTGGGTGGCTCAGTCAGCTAAGCGTCTGACTTCGGCTCAGGTCATGATCTCATGGTTCATGGGTTCGAGCCCCCGCGTCGGGCTCTGTGCTGACAGCCAGCTCAGAGCCTGGAGCCTGTGTCAGATTCTGTGTCTCCCTCTCTCTCTGATCCTCCCCTGCTCACGCTGTCTCTCTCTCTCTCAGAAATAAATAAAAACATTTAAAATTTTTTTAAAAAGAGAGAAACAATGCATGCTTTTCTGTGTATGTCTCAAATACTGCAACGGACACACTTCTATTTAAAAAGTATTCAGTGTTCTTCTGACATTCAAATGTAAGCGGGTGTCCTATATTTTAAGAGGCAATTCTACTCAGGGAATGGCATGGACGGGTCCATCTGGATGCCTCACAGGCGGTGGGTGGTAATACAAGAGATAGTCCCTGAGCTTGGAGAAACTGAAACTTTTGTAAATGGCAGTAAGCATGCCTGCCCTTTGATTCAGAGAAAAGTCCATCTTCCAAGGCTGTTCAATATACAGACTTCCTTGGGAAAAGAGTCTAAACAAGAGGGAGTCAGGGGCTCTGCTTGTAAGACTTGAAAGACGGGAGAATTGAGTCCCGGCAATATCCTGGTGAACAGGGGTGGGGAAGAGGAGATGGCCCTGGCTTCTGTCCTCCTGAATCTAATCAGCGGGGCTGAGTTGCATCCGTGTCTCTCTCCTCCCCATTACAGTCCACCTCCTTTGCGGGGAGGGGGTGGGGGCGGAGAGAGGATCGTAAGGCCACCCAGGTGCAGTTTTGCTAAAATAAGAGATGGATGAGAATACGTACCTTTCCCCTTCTAGTTCATTCAGCAAATGTTTCTGTGATGCCCACATGGTCCTGGCACCAGGCCGGACACTGAGGCTATAGCAGGGGAGACCATTGACCTAATCCTTGTTCTCGTGAGGCTTGTAGCCTGATGGATTTGTCCCAGAGGAAAACGACCACTCCTTTCTGTAAGGAAAAGGCTTCAGTTGTGACGCCCCCACTAGGTTCTCGGGCTGGAGGCCTCAGCTGCAGTCACATGGTCTAGACTGTCCCTCGCCGTCTGCCCCGAGTCTCTACTCTTTCACCTTTGCTCCAGCAGCGGCAGCCTGGCACTGCCTCCTCTGCTCCCCACCCCTTTCCTCCTGTTCCCACCCCACTTTTTCTTAGAAAATTTCAGCTCACATCCTGCCCCTCCCAAAAATCTTTCTCAGAATGATGCTTCCTTTATTCACGCTGCTGCTGTAGATTTCAGCCTCACTCTGAGCACCGATGACAACCAGCTTTATGTTCGAAGTATGGGAACAGACCACCCAGAGCCTGGATGCTGGAGTCAGACAGGCACAGCCACATTAAAGCTGAGCAACTTTTTAAAGCTGGGGAAGATCACTTGGCCTCTCTGGGCTCTGGCTGTCTCATCTGTCGGGAGGCGTCACAGAGAGGATGGAATGAGAGAGTTCGGGGAAAGGGCCCAGCGCAGAGCAAATGCTCACTCTTTAAGTCACAGTGAGGGTGATTATGGCAGATTGCTCTCATAGTCTAGTTCTGCCGATTCCCCATAACAGCCTTACCGGGTAAGTATTAGAACCCCCATTTTATAGATGTGGACACTGAGACTCAGAGAGGCGACGTGCTTCGCCCAAGCCGTGCTAGTAAATGGACGAGCTGGGCCTCAACTCCTGGCTGGCCTGATTCCAGAGCCTGTGTTCTTCCAACAGCAGAAGGCCTATGGGGCCTGGGAGCCAAGTTTCCCAGGAATGTTGGCTGTGCCTTCCTGGAGGGAGACCTAGAACCCCGAGCCCCGGAGATGCCAATATTCCATTCTAATCTTCTTTGTGCAGCACTCGGGGGGTCTCCCCCAGCATCTTTTTGTGCTGCTGCTTGTCCCCTTCATGGGGAGAAATGAGCTCATCTGCAAGGAGAGAGGACCTGGTGGACATTTGAGCCCCGGGTTGTCTTGGCAATGCTGTTTGCACACATGCCTCTCTCCCCCATTCCAAGGCATTCCTTTAATAAGTCATTTGAGGCTTCACAGAACAGAGAAACTCATGTCCTTCCACTGCTGCTCTGCCTCCCCTGCCCCGGCTCCTGTCACCTGCTCGGTGGCCTTGCTCTGGGGCCCAGGATGCTTGTTTCGGGGGCTCAGGCCTGCCCTGAGCTCCTGCTGGCCTGGGCTGCTTTGCTCATGAACAGTCAGTCAGTCCCTGAGGTCCTTGAGACACCAGGAGGTGCTGAGAGCCTCAGTTTGGAGCAGAACCGGGCAGAGGAAAGGCTGCTTGGCTGGGGCCGGTGGAGCCAGCCTGCCCCTGGTCCCCCAGCCATCACCAGAGACCAGTGGCCCTCTCTTCTGCTAGGTCCTGGTGACAAGTAGGGCCTCCTCGACCTCTGACAGCAAATCATATCCCATCTCTGCTCTTCAGGCTCAGCTGCACCCCCTCTGAACGGAAGTGTGGACCACCCTCTTAGGGAGGGGACTTTGGGGTGCAGCTGGGTGCCTTGCTTCTGCCACCAGTGGTGTGGTGGTCCCTGCTACATGGTGCTGCTTGGGTGCTGGTCCTCCACGTCGGTCAGCTGTAGCTGACTCGTGTCGCCCAGTTTCTGGCTCAGGCCACCCTGACCCTTCCAAAGAGAGGTGCAACTTCATCGCCACCGTGCCAACCTCAGCCACCAGCGCTCCTCAAAGCCTCGATGTCCGCCCCACACCAGGCCTCAGGGGCAGCAGGCGGGGCAGCGCGAGGACCCTCAGGGGCCGTCTCAGAGGCAGGGTGCTATCCATCTCAAGGGTGCTATCCTCCAGTCTAGAAACATTAAGGGCACGCTCTGTTCCTTTCTCTCTCGTGGCGCTTCGGGACTTCTCAAGGAGGCCAAGACCTTAGAGATGCCTCACCAGGTGGAGAGGCAGCTCAGGCCTCCCAGAGGGTAACAACTTCTTTCATTCTTTCCTGAACCAAGCAGTCGGTGCTCCCTGCCACACACACCAGCTCCTCCCACCCCGGTGAAGGAGATTTCTTCCCCTAGTATCGAGAAAACAAAACTCAAGTTAAGCTCTCTCTGGACCGTTTCCTCATGCTCATGACACCATCCACAGCCCAAAGCCCCAACCCCCCAAACACCCCCCAGAGGTGGGGTTGTTGGATCTATTTGAGGGACAGACAAGCTCTTCGAGTGAACAGCATCATAATCGGAACGGCTGTCCCTTGTGGAATGCTTACAAAACATGTCAGCTACGGAACCTACCTACCAGTTGGCACTGGCCGGCCCAGAGATCTGCCAGAATGTGTCCTGTGTGCTCCACCCTGGCTCTCCAGCCTGATTTGTAGTCCCTGGAAGCCTGAAGCCTTCTGCGAGTTTATTGCTTTGTGTCAGCTAAATTTCTTTAATGATTAGACCCAGAATGTAATGACCTAAGACAATAGAAGTTTATTTTTCTCTCGTGAT
>NW_027530971.1:14284563-14306607 GCF_008692635.1 Crocuta crocuta | reverse complement strand
AGGCAGGGAGGGGCTGGTGTGGGAGGGTTTCTGGGCCAGGCTTGGAAGTGGCACTAATTCCTTCCACACTCTGCACTGGCCCCAGCTCCATAGTTTGGCCACACCTAACAGCGAGGGCAGCTGGGGATGCAGGGGGGCTGTGAGCCCAGGAAGTGAGGGTGGCTCTGCATGTATAGCCGGTGGTCTCTGCCAAACCAAGCCTTCTCAGATCCTTGGCTTTGTCCTCCTTATGTGTGGTCTCTTCTGTTTCTCATTGCCTTGACTTAGACAAGAAACTTGGCGCTCTTTGATTTACACACACACACACACACACACACACACACACAGAATTTGTATAAGCACTTGTGGGACTGGCAGATGTTCCTGATGATTTGAGGATGCAGAAGGGGATGGTGCAGGGTTAGGAATTCTGGGGAAGAGTGGCCCCCTGGAAGTTGGTCTGACCCCACCCCACCCCGGTGCTGGCTCTCTCCATCATACTGGCTCTTCTGCCTGCCCCTTCCTTTCCTTTATCACCCCATCTTTTTTTTTAATTAATTTTTAAGCCTAGTGTAATTAACATACAGTGTTATATCAGTTTCAGGTGTACCATATAGGGATTCAACAATTCTATACACGGCTCCGGGCTCATCACGGTAAGTGTGCTCTTAGTCCCCGTCACCTATGTCCCCCGTCCCCCCACCCCCTCCCCTCTGGTAACCATCAGTTTGTTCTCTACAGTTAAGAGTCTGTTTTATTGTTTGTCTCTTTTTTTCTTTGTGTTGCTTGTTTTGTTTCTTAAATTCCACATATGAGCGACATCATATGGTATTTGTCTTTCTCCAAGTTATTTCAATTTGCATTATACCCTCTAGATCCATCCATGTTGTGTAAATGGCAAGATTCAATTATACCTGCATCTATATCTATATCTATCTATATCTCACATCTTCTTTGTCCATTCATTTATTGATGGACACTTGGGTTACTTCCATGTCTTGCTTGGCTATTGTAAATAATGCTGCAAAAAACATAGGGGCGCATGTATCTTTTTGAATTAGTGTTTTTGTATTCTTTTTTTAAAGTTTATTTATTTATTTTTGAGAGAGAGAGAGAGTGAGCGGGGGGAGGGGCAGAGAGAGAGGAAGACAGAAGATACGAAGCGGGCTCTGTGCTGACAGCAGAGAGGCCAAAGCGGGGCTTAAACTCGTGAATCACGATATCATGACCTGAGCTGAAGTTGGAAGCTTAATCGACTAAGCCACCGAGACACCCCAGCATTTTTGTATTCTTTGGGTAAATACCCAGTCGTGGAATTACTGGATCATACAGTAATTCTATTTTTAGTTTTTTTAATGTTTATTTTTTTGAGAGAGAGAATGCGTGAGAGTGCATGTGTGTATGAGCTGGGGAGGGGCAGAGAGAAGGGAGACAGAGAATCCCAAGTAGGCTCCGTGCAATCAGCACAGAACTGGATGAGGGCCTCAAATCCATGAACCATGAGATGGTGACCTGGGCCGAAACCAAGAGTCAGATGCTTAACCGACTGAGCCACCCAGGTGCCCTTCTATTTTTAATTTGAGGAAACCCCATTCTGTTTTCCACACCTCTTGCCCCATTTCTTGTTCTCCCTTTCAAGAGCTTGCTGCTTCCAACAGAGCCTTGCCCGTGCATCACACTGAAGAGGTGCCCACCGTACCACACCCAGCCGGGCAAGTCCCTCCAAGGAGCCTATCAAGGCATTTCACATGGAACAAAGACTGGTCCGAGAGGTGCCAGCTGTCAGAACAACTTTCTTTGTTCGTGTTCTTAGTACTTCCGGGAGTAGGCATGGCTACCTTACTTTCTTGTGGGAGAAAACTGGCACTAAGGAGAAGGAAAAACTTGCTTAATTGAGCAGCTGGTAGTTCATAGAATCTTGGTTCTAGAACACCAGGCCGTGGCCTGGGTGTGGCTGGAGAGGGGCACTGATGTTTCTCAGAGCTCTGTATGGTTCTAGGGCTGTGAGTTTCTTCTTACTTGACGTGGAAGCTCTCCTCGTTTTGCAGATGAAGAAGATGAGCGTCAGGGACAGAGAAGCAACCTGCCTGAAGTTAGCAGTGTGCCAAGCCACTGTCCCCTGCCCAAGTGGTCTCCCCACTTGGGAGGAGAAGCCTGGGAACCCGAATCTTAGCTCCAGCTCTGTTCCTGATAACTTGGTGACCTCGGATAAATCCCTTCCCAGGGCTGAACCGGTGGGTTGGACTGAGCAATTCTTCCCAATGCTGATGGCTAGGAGGCTGGACTTTCGTCTTCATCGAGGCTGCTGACTCTTTTTTAGCCATCTCTGGAGGGCAGGGTCCAGGGAAGTAACCTCCGCCCCCAGCCCTGCAGACTCCGTGAATCTGTTTTGACTTGCTGTTCATGAGTTCTTGGTGGATTCTGCAGGAAAGGAGACATATTTCCTGCTACCCTTTATCCACATCTCCCAATTGCAGTCCATACACAACCAGCAAACATAGAACTATAAAGGCCCGAAATTGCTTTCCAAACAACCAAGAGGGCTGAGTTCCTGAGAAAGGAAGCATTTGGATAACAAAGCCAATCCAAAAACTCCCTGCTTGTTCTGCTCTTGGGGGTAACACAAGTTCAGTGCTTCAGGGTGCCCCTCCCCAAGGATTTCCTCTCTCACCTCTGAACAGCCAGAGCACTGTCTCCTAGAGTGACCAACTCATCCTTGTTTGCCCACGACCACCCGGTTTTCAGTGGAAAGCCCTGCACTCCAGAAACCCATCTTGGTTCCGGGCAAAGTGGGGCAGTTCGTCACCCCGCTCTCACCATACTTGTAATGTTTTCTACCTTAATAGTTGCTTGGTGATTAAGAATTTTGGCTCTGGAGTCAGATAGTCGAGTCCTGCCTCTGCCCCTTGTGGTCTATGCAGCACTGAGCAGGCGACCGTTCCTTCTGGAGTCTGTTTCCGGGGCTGTAACATGGAGACAATAAAAACATTTTGCCTCAGAGGATTGGTATGAAGATTGACTGAGGTTCCCTTAGTATTATCTAGTCCCTTGGGTCGTGGAGATGACACAGATCCAGGCTCACATGCAAGAACAGCTCTCTGTAACTGATGGGTTAAGGGTCTAATGGAGGCTGGTACTGACAGGTGGCGGACGCACAAGGAGGGGCTGAATGTGGCCGCTCGGGGATGATAAGAGACACTTGAAGGATGAAGAGTTATTTGTACAGAGCCCTGACGGATGAGTAGGAGTTATTCAGGAGGAGAATGGGGAAGCACATTCTAGGCAAAGGAAACCGACTGGGGAAGTATGTGGCTGGTCAAATTTAGCTGAGCTGGAAGTACGTCTTCTGGAATTTCCTCTGGGTTGGGCTTGGCCATGAGAAAAAGCCGCATGAGGTTTGGAAAGTAGAAGTGAATGCAGCCGTATCGTGTTTACGCTCAGACCATCAATGGAGGCCCATCTAATCCGTGTTCGGATAGATCTGCTGGCTCTTGTGTCTGTGGGGGGCGGGGGGGGGGGGGGTTGCCGAGGGAAGGGGAGAGAGACGTGGCAACAGCTTGCGTGTGCTCTGGCTCTTGCTGGCTCTTCTTCTTCAGTTCCTTCACCTCTTGGGCCCATTTTGTCAACAGAATCTCCACCTGCTCCAGCAGGTCGATCCCAGGATGGAAGCTAGAGACGTGGATGCAGTGCGAAACCAGTGTGGGTTCTAGTTTGTTCTCAGGGAATCCAGCGTGCCCTGGCTCTCCCTACCTCCTGGCCATTTTCCTTCTCCATTGCCTGCCCTGCTGGCCTCAGACCCGGCACCAGATGCAGAGGCCACAGCTGTGCGTAAACCGTTCCTGTGGCTGTGATGCTCCTATAATTGCATAAAGTCCACTCCCTGTCATACATCCCCATTCTCTATCCCTCCTAGTGATTCTGTTTCTCCAAATGGACCCCAGCTGATGCCCTGACTCCTCCTGTGCGACTGGGGACTGGAGAACTGGGACCATGGAGCTGTGTGATGGAACGTGAAGATAGAGAGGTGGGCTGGGACCCCAGGATCCAAAAGTCATGAACGTCTAGCTGAGGGCTTACAATTTATCCCACTGTTAATGAGGAGCCATTGAAGGCAGGCGACACAGCGGGTCCCAGATGTTTTTTCCTTCTCCAACATTCTTGATTCCTATGATTATGTGTTTATTACAAGCCAAGCCCCGGGCTGGGTCCTGGAAGAGATACAGAGACTCAAACACAGATTGTGCCTTCCAGGGGCTCATAGGTACATATGAGTTAAGTCTCTTACATAAAGAAGGGACTTCAAGGCAGAGACCGTAAGAACCACAAAAAGAGAGCTGGCAAAACACTGCGTTTCTTCACCTAGAATATGAATTTCTTCGGTACTTCCCCCACCCGGGGCCGAGTACATAGCCCTCACTTCTTGCATTGATGATTTTATTTTTATTTTTTTAAGTTTATTTATTTTGAGATAGGCAGAGAGAGTGGGGGAGGGGCAGAGAGAGAGGGAGAGAATCCCAAGCAGGCTCTGCACCACCAGCGCAGAGGTGGGGCTCGGACTCACAAACTTCAAGATCACGACCTGAGCTGAAATCAAGAGTCGGACGCTCAACTGACTGAGCGTCCCTCGGATTGACTCTTTTCAAGTCAATACTAATCTCTCTTCGTCAGAAGCAGATGGAAAACTCTTAGGGGCTCATATTAAACAAACGGAACTTTCAGAAGACTGTCTTTTCGCCTCTTGTCTTCATTTACCCAAAAATGTAGGCTCATCTGGTTATGAGCAGGGGATAGGACAGAGACACCATCAGCCCTGAGTCCCAGCGGTCCTAGTGGATTAAAGCTGAGCTTCTGACACCTCTGTGCACGTGCTCCCTCCAATCTCGTGCTATTTATACCCTCTGATTTACAGGAGGGCTGAGGCCCGTGGCCTCCTGGGAGGCTCGTGGCCACGGTCAAGGCTCAGACACCAACAGTTGTGTGGTGGCAGAGTAGGGTGGAGGAGGAGGGAGAGAGGGACCAGCTGGCAAGGCACTCGAGGGTTTCTTCCAGAAGGCAAGGGATTTGGTGTGGAATAGTGCCCTCAGCCACAAGGCCGGGAAGGGGGACGTAGGGCATGGTGGCCGCTGTCAGGACCCGCCTTCAGCCTGGAGGTCCTCATGGGAGCCACAGGACCTCCCTCACCAAACTCTAACACAGCCTTGCCGTGGGGGTCCCAGGCAGTGCGTGGCCCCCGAGAGAAGGGAGCCTTCTCCTGCAGTCACATGACAAGCCGCGGTGGCTCCGCGAGGTCTGCGAGCGTAAGTGTCAGTGTTACAGGAGGCAGCGGGACGGCGGTGGCAGACGTCTCCTGCTCAGTCAGCAGCAGTGACGCCATCAGCATCCCTCACTTTCTAGCCGCGAGAGCCCTGACCGTGGCCGTGACAGGAAGCAGCAGCCAGAGCTGACTCACGGGTGATTCTATCACGCTCTTTGGGGCTGGGATTCCTGTGTAAGCAGGTGGAAGGTTTCCAGCTCTCAGCATTGAAGATTAACTGTTAGCTGGACGTTATCCATTTCCACAGACCTGAGAACATTGGATTATGTCTAAATAAGATTGGAGCGGGTGTACAATAGCAATCAGATGGGTACAGAACTGGAAATCCGGTCTTGTGTGAGGAGAGGGTGTAGGGTTTGGTGGAGCTTGGGGAGAGAGAGGGGATGGGGGTGGGAGAGAACTATTGCTCTCTCCTGTATGGCTGTCCCGGTGCAGAAGGTGCAGACATTCCACAGCCTCGGGGCAGCAGAGAGGATTCAGGACCAATGGGAGAAAGCCATAGGGAGGCAGATTCTCCTTCAACCCAAGAAAGAACTTTCTAGAACCAGAACCCTTCAGGAAATAGTGAGAACCTATTCTCACAGGATAAATGATGGGGATGCTGAGGACCTGTGGACTCCAGGCTCTGAGTCTCACAAACCACTAATATTAAAATTAAAAAAGAAAATCTGGGATCAACCTAAGTTCAACCCCAAACAAAGAGGGAAGCACCTACTCACAGCCCTTCCCAAGAGAGGATTTATCAGTCACATTTCAAGAAGGAAAAAAAAATCCAGAAGAATAGATCACGATTTATGTCTCCAGTTTCTGTTCCCATAATGAGCCGTGAATGGGAAGGAATCACACCTGGAAACAAGACCGTGGATGAACCTTAGAAACATAGTATCGAGGGAAAGAGACAAATCACAGAAGGCAGACACCACCATACTATGGGTATGAAAGCTTCAACATCTAGCACAACCAGTGAGTACGTTGTTTAGGGGCAGATATATCTGTGGTCAAACTATTCTTGAAAAGTGAGAGAATCGGAAGCACAATTTTAGGTGGTGGTTACAGCTGCAGGGAGGCCAGGGGCAGGACCCCGGGCCCTCTGACAGCATTGGTCACTCCTGGGGTCCGGCACAGGTGGCTGAAGTGCAGGTGTTTGCTTCGTGACTTTATAACGTGACATATTTTTGTCTGTGTAAACTCTGCAATACAAATTCAAACAACCGGAAGGACATATGCAGAATTATACAGAAAAGGTATCTATTTAAAAAAAAATTTTTTTTTGGTAATCTTACGGTTATATCATTGTTTTCTATCCAGAATCCTTTCCTTTTGGGCACAGACATCAACGGTAATGTAGAAGTAAAGCTCGTATGGCCAGCGTGGTCCGGAGCCTCCTCTTCTGTCAGTCTTTGTCACCAATCTAGGCATCACATGGGTGTTTGAATGTCGTTCTGTCACTTGTGCAGATGCAGGAAGTCGAGGAACCGGAGCTCTGAGGGTGGGGGAGGGGCAGGGCTTGGGGACAGCGGCAGCCGGGCTGGCTGGGAATGCTGTGGAAAGTGGAAATGTGGATGCAGTGCGGAATTTGGAAGTCGTGGCAGTAGGAGCGTGTGATGTGGACGCACTGCTGTAAGTGCCCTTCGAGAAGGTGGGAGAGCCCCGTGGCACTGCTCTCGAACCCCAGGCGCATTCCCAGTTACCCTTGGTCTTCCTCCGGCCGTGTCTTCTCGTGCGGTGAGGAGTCCTGGGCCCACAGGACATATCTTCTTAGAGCTTGTATCATCCTCTTCCTGGACCCACGCCCTGGAAGCCCAGAATTCTCTGCCCGGTGGTCCTGGGCTTGCCTCGCGAGGAGAGACCACACCGACCCACGTGCCTGGGATGGCCGTGCACGGGGAGAGGAGGGCGCACCAGTCCCCCTGAAGGTGCGCAAGGCCCCTGTCATGGTGTGCGTCCGATTCCAAACAACTGCGCCTTCCATCTGAAGGGCTCTCCCTCACTCTCTCCCTTCTTACTCTAAGGGAAACCAGTTGCCTCATGGGGAGTTGCTCCGTGGAGGGACCCACAAGGCTGGGGAGCTCAGGGAGCCCCCCAGCAACAAGCAGGGAGGAGCTAAGCCCCTCGGTCCACAGCTCCTGAGCTACTGAATCTTTCCAACCACCTGAGTGAGCTTCCAAATGGGTCCTCCCCTTCCAGGAAGACTTCCGTGGAAACCGCAGCTGGATGCCAGCCTCAGGAGACCGCTGAGCCCGAGGCACCCCACCTAAGCCGCACCCAGAAACCGGGAGATCATTAACATTTGTTATTTTAAGCCACTCAGTGTTGGTATAATTTGTTAAGCCACAGGAGAGAACTAGTCCAGTGGCGCCCCCCTTCCCGCACCAGCCCTGATGCTCCCTGGCTCCTCTGCCTTCTGTCCCGCTTGCAGGAGGTAGGTCTGTTCCCCACCCACCTGCCCCTCAATTTTCTAGGCTCTTCTGGAGCAGGGTGGCACATGTCCATCCGGCAGGGTCTCTGTGCCATCCTCTGAGTCTGGGGCATCTCCCTTGGATGGAGGGTGACAGCCCAGCTGAGAAGTGGGTCCTGGAGGGTGCTGGTTCTGGAACCCTCTGCAGGCTTGCCATAACTCTGGGTGGCCACTTGAGCCCCGTCCTGCCTCCTCCCTCTGGCGGTAGGTCTCCCGGGGATGCTGAGTGCTCTCTCAGGGCCGTTGCTGCAAACGGTGGAAGAGTGTCTATAGCTTCAGGCCCTCTGGTCTCCAGGGCCAGCTGCTCCCACCGTTGCCATGGAAAATGAGGACTGTCAAGGGACACTCGGAGAAGCAGTCAAGTTGTGGGGGTGGGAGTAAGACAGCCAGGCCTCAGCCTCCCTCTTTGGGCCCCTGCCCGACCTCAGAGCTGAGTGCCTGTTCCTCATTTCCTTGCAAATGCTCCTCTGAGACCACCGCGGCCTCATTTTTCTAGCCATTCCTCCACTTTTCTGTGGAGAAAAAGCAGGTCTCCCCCAGAACAGATGCTCGTGAAGGACCTTTGGAAAGAATGAAGTGAAGACACTGGGAGAATAGGGCTCTGGATTTAGAGTCAGACCTGGGTTCAAATCCCAACTCTGCTTTTCTCTGGCCACCGTGACGTTGGGCAAGTCAACTCATCTCTTCGAGCCTGTTTCCTCATCTGTAAAATGGAACCAATCATCTACACTTTAGAGGGTTTTAAGGAATATTTACTGTGGAGGGGCGCCTGGGTGGCTCAGTCGGTTTGGCGTTGGACTTCAGCTCAGGTCATGATCTCACAGTTTGTGGGTTTGAGCCCCGCATCAGGCTCTGTGCTGACAACTCAGAGCCTGGAGCCTGCTTTGGATTGTGTCTCCCCATCTCTCTCTGCCTTGGCCCCACACTCTGTCTCTGTCTCTCTCAAAAAGAAATAAACATTAAAATGCTTTAATGTTTACTGTGGTAAAATATATATAACAGAAAATCTACCACTATAACCATTTTTGTGTACATTTCTGTGGCATTACATGTACATTCACACTCTCGTGTAACCATCTTGGCCATCCATCTCCAGAACATTTTCGTCATCACAAAACAACACTCTGTACCCATTGAGTAATCACTCCCCATTTCCTCCTCCTATCGTCCCCAATTCCCACTACTCTCCCCTCCGTCTCTTTGAACTTGACGGTTCTGAGTTCCTCACGGAAGTGCAATCACAAGATATTTGTGCTGTGTCTAGCTTAGTTCACAGAAATGCTCTAGGGTGCTGGAGGAATAATTGGAGGTGAGCATGCCGTAGGTGCTTAGACATGTTTGCGGATGAACCACCTCAGTCTCACCTGCCTTCTGCAATTCAGGGCACCAGGAAGAGGACAGGAAGGGGGAGGGGTCCACTTTCACATGGGGAATCCAAGCCCTGGGAAGGAAGCAGTTTGTCTGGGTCACTTAAGGCCACGACTCCAGCTTGTCCTGTCTCAAGGGACCTCCCTCGTGACCACAGCACCTCTAACACCACCGCCGGATATTCTGCCATTGGGACTTCGTTATTCTGGGTCTTAATGGTTTCTCGATTCCCAGTTTGGTCACGCATCTGTCTCTCCTCCGGCCCATCAGTTCCTCAAAAGCTGGGTCCCTCGCTTCTTCATCACTGTGTCCCACGAATCTACAGGGCACTGCCATGGTCGATACCTCCCAGCTTTAACTGGTGTGGACGTAATAGGTAGTGCGTATTCTTGGGAAGTGCCCGTGTCCATCTGCGCCCTGAGTGGTATCTCTTCAGAACCGAAGCCCTCTTCCCCCAAGCCGGCCTCTGCCTGGACTGGAGCGAGTCCTATTCCTCCAGCCCAGCCCACCACTCTCCAGACCATGCACCAGAATTGCCAGGACCCAGTGTGGTAGTTTGCTACTCGCTGCTGTGACAATCACCCAACACCTCATGACTTAAAACACATGCTTTTATGATCTCATAATTCTGAAATCAGAAGCCTGATGCAGTTGCATTGGCCTCAAATCAGGGCGTCAGCAGGGCTGTGTGCCTTTCTGGAGGCTCCCAGAGGAGCTCCTGCTTCCTGGCCTTTTCTGGTTCCAGAGGCTGTTTGCGGTGCCATCGTCCTCGATGCCGTCAGGGCCTGACTGAGTGCTGGCATCATGTGCCTCCAGCCTCCAGCTCCTTCCTAGATTCTTCTCCCTCCATCTTTCACTGTTAAAGACTCTTGTCCTGGGCTCGCCCCGATAACCCAGATCTTCACATTTTATTATTTATTTATTACTTTTTTAAATGTTCATTTATTTCTGAGAGACAGAGCATGAGCAGGGGAGGGGCAGAGAGAGAGGGAGACACAGAATCTGAAACAGGTTCCAGGCTCCAAGCTGTCAGCTGTCAGCTGAACCGACATGCTGTGAGATCATGACCTGAGCTGAAGTTGGACGCTTAACCGACAAAGCCACCCAGGTGCCCCATTTTATTTTTAAGGTCAGCTGACTAGACACCTTAATTCCGCCCACGGCTTTGGTTCCCCACTGCCACGTCACGTAACATATTCAGGTTTGGGGGATGTGGTTCAGATGTGGATGCTTTGGGGAGCCAGCATTCTGCTTCCACGCCTTGTTGTGACAGACCTCCGCTGCAGAGGTAGGTGGACTCACTCTCTGTGGCTCAGGAGTCTGCATTCTACAGCTGGGCAGAGGGGGGGCAGGAAGTGGGGACCAAGAGAAAGCAAGGGTGGGGGGGGTGCTCCACAGACCCATTTGCTTCCAAAAAACCTCCTTCCCCTGCAGCCTCCACAGCCCCATCCCCCTCCCCCTGCTCAGAGAACAAGACACCCCAGAGCAGGGCCGGGCGGGTGGCCCAACTCATGGCAGGTGAACTGAAACCCAGGTGGGAAGTGTGGGTATGTGGAAGGTGGGGGCGGGGAGGCAGGCCAGCTGCCCCAGAAGGGGGCCCCAGGCCGCTGAGGTGGGTTCTCTTGACTCCCACTCACTCTCCTTTCTGTTCCCACAGCCGGGTGCCTCCCTGGTCGCCTGCAGGCTGTGGACGAGACCCTGGCCATTGGTGCAACTTGTGGGGACAGCAGATGTTTCTAGGTGTGTCTCTTTGAGGTCCTGAAATGCCTGCACCCTGAGTCACTGGAGAGCGTGCAGGGGGCCTGCCGAAGCACGCGGAGGAACCCCGTGGGAGAGGGATGTTGCAAGCATTTGGAGACGAGTCACTTTGTCAGAAGACGAGTTGGAAAGCAAGACTCTGAAGATGCAGAGGAGGAGGCCCCTGCCTGAAACCATCAGCCTCTACTGCTCTTGGGGACACAATGAGTTTGAGCCCCACCCTACTTCTCAGCCTTATCCCAACCCCTTGCCTGCTTCTGACCGGCCTCATCAGCTTGCGTTCAGCGCCGGCTATGTGCCCTTCTCTCCTGCCCGCCTCAGGGCTTCGCACATGCTGTTCCCTCCTTCTTGAACACCATTCCCTCTCTCAGCCCCTTGTTACCTTTTACTCATCCTTCAGAAGCCCGCGTAGTGATTACACCCTCAGAAAAGCCTCCCTCCCACCCCCCGGCCTCCCTACAGGAGTCTAGCCTTCCCCCATGCAAAGCCCTCCAGGGCCCCCTGACCTGTCTCCCACACCTCCATTCCTGGTTGTAGTTTCTATTTCTGTGGTTCTTCGTCCTTGGTTCTGTCTCCCGATAGTCTGTAAGCTCCCTGAAGGCAGGTGCTTGCTGCATCCTCAGTGCCGAGCATCATGCCTGGCACACAGTAGGCCCTTAAAAAGTATTTGCCCAATGGCAACTGGACAATTGCACCGTCCAAAAGTTGAAGGCACAACTTTGGAGGGAGTGAGCCCTCTGTCAGTGAGGAGCATTCAAGTGCAGCTGAACATTTGCCTGAAAAGAACATGTGTTGGGGGAGGGGGAGTCAGGCACAGGCTAAGTGTCCCAGGTGAGCTTTCACGTTCCCTTTGATCCCCAGAAGCAAGAAGGATGGGGAAAACGGGATAAAGCAGCCAATTGGCTGTTGTCTGAGAGGCCCAAGCTGACAACTCAACTCTAAACATTTTGCTTTTATATATAATATAATAACACTTATAATATATAAATCACATATTTCATTTTTCCCCCTCCACTAACTTCCATCGTCTTATCTTAAAACGGGGTGATAATAGCTAACTCATACCCCAGCTCATGGTGTTCTCATGTGTATAAAATAAGATGAATTTGGTAAAACTGCTTTCTACAAGGTTCCCCAGAAGCAGGGCATTGGAGGGACTCCTTGGGAAAGCAGCTTGGGGGGGTGGGTATGTTCTGGGGGAAAGGGGCTGCAGGATACAGGGTGGAAGCTAGGAAAGAAAGCTAAGGAAGGCTGTGGTCTCGGCTGGTGATCGGCTTAACCTGATCCCATGGGAGCTCGAGAGTGTGGGTCATATCATGGAGCTCCCTCCATCTTGAGACAAGAAGGTGAACTTTCTAGAGCTCATTGGAGTCAGTAGTCACAGGTTGCCGGGCGCTCTGGAGGAGGGACTCAGCCTCCCAGGCGAACGACATCTGCTTGGCTGAGGTCGAGAAGCCAGGAGCCGGGACCTGAGAAGCCAATAGTCACGGGGGCTGGAGATGGGCGTCCCGGCCGGGGTGAAGGGCACACGGACAGCCTCGGCAGTGTCTCAGTTCAGACCTACCGAAATCAGCAGGGCTCACCCCTGTTACCAGGCACCCCATTTTGCCACCGAGGAAGTGAAATCGCAGAGAGTTTCAGCTACTTGTCCAAAGCCTCCCACTTCACCGGAGGGTGGGATCGGGACTTGAACCCAGGTTGTCTGCCTCCTCATCTCCTGTCCTGCTCACTCCCGCTGCCGTGTTGAGGCTCACCTGCCCGGGAAGGGGCCTTGCCCTGTCGTCCAGCCGGGGATCTGAGAGCATCGTGGGAGAAGGGTACAACGGGCTCCCTCCCTGGACCCAGAGCTGCGGTGTCTCCTCCACACCCTCAGTGCTGGGGCCTGGGGCCCAGCTTCGGCTGAACTCTTGCAAATGTGCCCTTTCTGCTTCTCACAAAGGAAGCAGAAATAACTGAGTGGGTGAGAGGCTGTCAGGGGCCCTTCTGGCTCCAGCAGGTGTGAAAGGCGAACTGATGGATCATAAAACCACAGGCATTTCCTGGCTTAGGAAAGGGACAAGAAACCCCGACCGGCAGGCTCACCCAGGCGCAGGTGCCCAGGCGCCCACTCTCACAGCACACACACGTGCATGCACTCACAGCACACACCAAGAGGGGCGCTCACGAACCCTCGCAGACAGGCTCACGAAGGCGCACAAACACCCACTCCCTCATGCTCAGTCGTACAGCCGCATGAACCTGTGAGATCACGACCTGAGCCGAAGTCAAGGGTCAGACACCTAACCGACTGAGTACATAGGCGCCCTTGATCACTCACACTTCACACGCACCTACACACCCATATGTGAAGACAGCACACATTCAGACACCAATATACGTCTATGCTTCACTCCCACCACAAGGCACAAATAGACACACTGCGATGGACACGCAGGAACGCACGTGCAGCCACGTAACGTGCTTAACTGTGCTCACTCAGGAATGCACACATGCTCTCTCGTACATATTCGTTCAATCCTCGAATATTACTTGCACCCCAATATGTACCAGCACTGTCTGGGTGCACAGATACACGGACACGCAGCCACATTCAAACATATCTGCACACGCACAGACACACACTCAAGCACACGCACAGCCACAAAGACACAGACGCACACACTCACACACATCAAAAACACGTATAACTGCTCTCCTGACACACAGTTTTTTTTCTTCCAGTTTTAGTGAGATAGACTTGACCACACACCCAGTCTGATTCCTCAGTAAGTGAACCTGGCAGAGGGGCGTTGCTTCGTTGCTTCGTTGCTTCTAGAGATCTTGCCTTGGCCTCCCCTCCCTGCACCCCCTCCCACATCCTCTTCCTTCCGCCCCCTCCCCCTCCCCCACTTCTCCTGTTGGCTCCTACCCTTCTCAGGGAAGGGGAGGCCAACGATGCTGTTACATTTGTACGAAATCGCACCTGCAAATCTTGTGGGCCTGGGTTTGCATTGCTCTAACCCTTTTTCTGTTGTTCAGATCAACCCGACAGCCTTTAGAGGGCGGGGCCAGACACCGATGACCTGATGAACTCTTTCCTGAAACCCGAAGTTGGAAGAATTTGGTGGGAAATCTCGAGGGACAAGAAGAGGAGCTAGTCTTTGGCCACAGGGTGCATCTCTCGCACCAACGATTAAGCCCAATCCCCTTACCTTAGGAAGAAAAGATTGGGGCAGGGACTTGAATTTAAGGGCCTGTCTATCCTGTTCTGGGCAGTTTTCCCCACCCCAGCCACGCTGACCATTATCCAGTGGGGCTGGATAATGATGACAATGACGGTGGTGGCAGTGTGCTGATGAGGGTGCTGCGGATAATAATGATGATTATCGTCATGCGGGTGATGATGAGGGTTTCGGCTCGCATATCCTTCTAAACTCTTCAGTAAAGTAGCAGTCTCATTTTGCAGATGTGGCATCAAAGGCATTCAGAGGTGATACCTCACTGGCTTAAGATCGCATAACTAGTAATGGTGCTTGGCAGACTCAGAGAAGACATTGCACAGGCTCATAGATGCCCCGTAGGCAGGAAGCTGGAGCAGGGGGGGGCCTGGGGAGATCCCGCCGCTTTCTGGGTCACTATACAGATGGAACATCGGAGCCCCAAGGAAGGGACTTGCTGCAAGATGGCAGCAAGATCTCTTCCAGGCAGGGCTCTGAAGCCAATATACCATCAAACTAGTGCTCTTCAAGACGGAAGGAGACAGTCAGAAAATATGCATGAAATGCTACTTGCCGAGCTTATGGCACAAAGCTGGGCACCCAGCAGGGGCTCAGGCAGTGCCCCGCCGTCCCAGAAAGGAGACAACCCAAGGCTTCAGAAAGAAGTTAAATGCTGTCAACGTGCAGATTGCCCACCCACTGCACACAGGTGTGTGAACCCGTATCCCAGGTGTAGGGGCTGGCATACAGTAGGTGCATAGTAAGTATTTTAAATGACATGTGCCCATTTGACAGAGAGAAAAAAGTCAGAGTCAACTCTAAGTGGACAAAAATGTTGACATGCTTTAGAAACGATCTGTGGTCGAGGCAGCAGTCAGTTTTGTCCCGGACCCCAGCACGTGCCGTGTATAGTGTGAGGAGAGACCAGCTGCCACGGGGAGTAGTCAAAATGGAAGCTGCCCCTCCCCACTTCTGTGCAAAGAGAGACACAGGACTGGATTCTGGGGTGCCACCTGTTTGTTAGTGCCCATAGTTACAATTTGAGATGGTCCCAGAATGTGCGTCCACCACCCCTCCACCCCACATCTACCCAATTGCCTCTTCCAATTCCTGACTTTCTACCGCTTTGAGGCTCATTCCTCCGTGTCCTGATAATCATCAAAGCTATCACACACCGCCAAGCACCTCGCACACCTCAGCTCATCGGATCCTGTGAGGAGGGAGTCCCTGTTACACAAACAGAGAGACTGAGTTTCTGGAAGAGGCAGCGTCTTGCCTGAAACCCCAGCTAGTCATCATCAAACCAAGACGGGGGCCCAGCTTTGCTGGAATTCAGGACTTTCCCTCTTTACCGGACCTACCGCGGGCAGCTCTGGCTTCCCCCGCGCCGTGACTTCTGCCCCCAGGATTGGGGTAGCACAGGGCTCTCCGGTGGGGCCCCTCCAGGGAGCCAGGTATGTGAGCCTCGGGCACCGCAGCTGGTAAGACAGAAGGCGGAGACGTGGAGGGGGACGGTGGTGCTGTCTTACCGAGGACGTGCGGACCCAGGCACAGCGCTTCTGAGCAGGGACTTCCCAACAGCTCTCCAACGCAGAAAAAGAGAACCGGCTCCCTGCACATGTTTTCTTGACAGTCTCATAGATCATAAGCCAGGACCCGCAGATTCTAATACATCTTCTTAGTCTAGGAAGGTTTTTTGCTTGTTTTTAATTTAAAAAAAAATCNTGTTCTCTGGAACAGGAAGCCCAAAGAAAGGTCCAGATTCGGATTGTGGTTGACCTGTTGGAGGGATGGAGAGTGTGGCTGGAACATGGGTGCAGGGAAGAGTGGTAGGTGTGGGGTCAGAAAGGCAAGTTGTGCTGGGTAGAGACCAGCGGGGTGAGGAGAAGGCCGTGAGGAACAGAGGGGAGAGGAGGAGGGGAGGGAGACTCATTCCTGCAGGGGTTAGTGACTGAGGAATTCAAAGAATCTCTTCCCATAATCGATAACAGTGCCCATTGACTGCGTGCCTGATTGTGCTTACGATAACAGTGCCCATTGACTGCGTGCCTGATTGTGCTTACGGCCCCCTTTGCAAAAACACACTTTATCTCATCTTTAACCTTTACAAAATCCCTGGGAGACAGAGATAAGTATCCCATTTGAGTGATATTTCTCCCTCAAGGTCACACAGCTTGTGGAATTGTAGGAACAGAACCTGAGCTCGACTGACTCCGGGCTTGTTCTACCGCAATTTGATTTCTAAAGATTTCTAAAGCCCCGAAGATAGCATTTGCACTCCTGAAGACCCAGTATGCTAGTTTATTTTAAGTTGTGTTTTGATTTTATGTATGTACTTTGTTAAAAAAAAAATAGAGCATTGAAATAGTTGTCTTTCTCCTTGTTTCTGCCTCTTAAAATTATACACACACACACACACACACACACATATATATACACATACATATACATATATATAAATACACACACACACACACACACACACATATGTCAGAGGAAGAATTTAATATCATTGGAAAACAAATGACTTCCAAATACAAAACCAAGAGAAAAGACAGGGTATATCCCTCGGTGGGAATGATGATTTTTAACAGCATCTCCTTGGTTCAATAAGGACAGCGAGGTTGATGGGCCTCTAAGGAGCCAACTCAACCTCCCATCTCCTGGGCCTGTCAATTCCTTGCAGCTTATTTATCGTCAAGCTGGAAGAAAGCAATTATCTGATGCCAGTCCCAAGTCAGAAAGTCCTTCCTTCCTCCTTTCTCTCTTCCTCTCCCTCCCTCCCTCCCTTCCTTCCTCCCTTCTCCCTCCCTCCTTCCCTTCCCTTCCTTCCTCATTCCTTCCTGGCTTTCACTTTCTCCTTCCTTTCCTTCTTCCCTTCCTTCTCTATATCCTTCCCTGGTAACTTTGTTTTTCAGAGGTGACTGTAAGGCCGGGGGTGGGAGTGGTCCCTCAAACACCATCTCCATCATACCACCCTCCCTCCCTGCAGACCCTCCAAAGGCTTCCTTCTCGGGGAAGGAGAAACTGCGAATCCTGGTCTTCCCCTCCAAGCCTCCCTGCTCTGACTCCAGCCCCAGAGGGCTGATCGCCTGGTGCCCTCCTGCACGGGGAGCTTGCTTGCCCTGTCCTCTGTGAGACTATGCACTGTGGGAAGGGCTCATCAAACTCTGGGGACCTTGCTCCTCCTCCGAAACCCACCCTTGTTGATATTTCTCTTACCCCCAACCCCCAAGACCTCAAGACAATTTTCTCTGCCAAGAACCTTCTGGATTCACATTCCAAACTCTTGCCTGCTGGGGCCATCTCACTTCTGGGTTTTGGACAGGGAGAATCTGAGGAAGGAGGGACCTTGTTAAGACGGGGGTAGGTGAGAGGGTGAAGGCTAGCTCAGCGTCTAGAACCTCATTATGTGTTCTTTATCCATCTATGCACACCTTTCTCCATCCAGTCAATACATTTTGCTCACAAGTCTCTTGTGTGCCAGGCACGTGCTGGGTATGTCCCATGGCAGGATCGATGTGGCCGTTGACTTAACGGGGCATGCTGCTAAACAACAGATTATTCCATACACTTATGCTAAGTGCCGTGAAGGGGACTCACAGGGACCCTGACCCACTGGCATTTCATGCAGGACTTGAGTCAGCTGTGAAGATGGAAGGGTATTTGTCTTTTCCTGTTTATTTGCAAGACTTCTTTATATATTCTGGGTACCGACCTTCTGTTAGTGATCTAGATTGTAAACATCTCCCAACCTCTGGTTTGTCCATTAATGTGTTATGGTATCTTTCCTGTATGATTTGCATTTTAATGTAGTCAAATTTATCCATATTTTTCTTGACGGTTAGTGCTGTGCATGTGTATTTAAAAAACCTTTAACTTTTTTTAAAATTTGAGAGCGCATGCGCTTGTGGGAGGGGTGGGGTGAGAGAGAGAGAGTATGGGAGAAGAGCAGAGGGAGAGAGAATCTTAACCAGGCTCCATACTCAGCATGGAGCCCAACATGGGGCTCGATCTCATGACCCTGGGACCATGACCTGAGCCAATATCAAGAGTTGGATGCTCAACCGACTGAACCACCCAGTCGCCCCAAACTCTTAACTTTTCTGAGGTGATTATGAATGATAAAGTAATGATATTATCCTCTAAAAGTTTTGAAGTTTCTTGATGGGTTTACCCAAAAGAGGTGTGCGCGCGCGCGCGCGCGCGCGTGTGTGTGTGTGTTAGGAATCTAATCTTATAACATAAAATTACATCTAAAATGGTTATGTTGTGTGTAAGTGTACCACTGAGTGGCCCGTAGCATATTCACTATGTCGTGTTCCACGTTGTTGCTCATGAGCCCAAAAGGAAACCATGTACCCATTAAACAGTCCATCCCACTTCCCTCCCCCACCCTCCATGTCAGCCACTTATCTGCTTTCCAGCTGGATGAATGTGCCTGTTCGTGGCCTTTCACACAAACTGCATTATGCAATACATAGCCTTTTGCACCTGGCTTTTTCACTTAGCATTTCACCAGGTTCATCCAGGTTATAACACGAATCAGAATTTCACTCCTTTTTATGCCAATATTCCATTGCACGAATGTGTCACATTTTGCCTATCCATTCAACAGTTGATGGACACTTGGGTTGTTTCCACTTCTTCGTCATTACAAACGGTGACCCTGTGAACATTCCCGTACACATTTTTGTCTGCATACCTGTTTTCAATTCATACAGTCCGGCAACACTTTCTGAACAGTTTGTGTCTTCCCCCGCATTGATCTGTAGTTCCACCTGTCAGACACTAAGTTTCCATACAGGGGGTCTCTTGCTGGGCTACTTATTTCATTCTGTCGGTCTGAGGTCTGATAATCCATCCCCATAGCAGCGTCCATTGTCAGAGCTTTAAGGTACATCATGGTATCTGGTTGAGCAAGTGCTCAACTCCTCCCTCCCTGCTTTGTCAAAACTGTCGTGGTTTAGATCTGGCCCTTGGCCTCGGGAGCAGCTCATCAAGTTGCACAAAAACTCTGTCGAGCTTTGGTTTGGAGCGAGGGGTTGGTTTGGAGAATAAATTGCCATCTTTACGATGACGAAGCTTCCCAGCACACACACGGGTCCCTTTCTTCCCACCTCAGGACTTTTGCACATGACTGTTTGGGTCCCTCTTCCACAACCCATCTAGCAACTCCTCCTCCCCCCAGGCTCAAGGTCCTCTATATCTGCATTTCCCCCTCAGAGGCCCTGTTCGTTCGTTGGGAAATCATTAACTGGGCGTGTCTTGGTTTAATGTCTGGGCTGTGGACTCCTCCAGGGCTATGAAGCTGCCTTACTTGTTTACCTTGGTGTCTTCCCCTTGAAGAAGAGGGGCTGTCACATAGTAGGGTTCTAATAAATATCTGTTACAAGAAAGAAGGAGGTAAAGAGAAGAGGGCTTTCAGGCCCCAATGCTCTGGCCATACCTAGAGAGTTGGTGAACAAAGTCACTTCATTCATCTGTGCCTCGGCTTTCTTCCCTGGAAAATGGGGATGTGATGAGGGTGTGCTGAAGATTACGTGGGCTCAGATATACGTGGAGCACTTGGAGCAAAATCTGGCCAGTGACCAGAGCTGGTGCCTCCGGGACCCACCCCTCATCTCCATGAATATTCAGTCTAATGCTCTTGTGATGTGGCAGCTGGCTCCACAGCCCTGTCACCAACAATTATCTTATTTTGACTTTACCTCCCCCATGAACTAGTCATCTTATCCCATTTTGCATATAAGGCAAACGAATCTCAGAAGGGAAGAATGACTAATTCTTAAACCTAGAACTCCTGACCCCAAGACCAGTGAGTACGGTCTTTAAGGTGTTTTCCGGCTCAGATATTCTGTCAGCAGAACTGAAGTTAAATTTTGAGCACGACATGGATCCTCTCAAAGCAAAACAAGAAAACTTCCAGACCCACAGTGTTGACTGAAGTTATATTTATCTTATTGTTACTGAAATATGTATAAACCTAAAGTTAAGCACGAACTCCTCATGCTCCCAGCTCTGTAAACCAACCACAGAGCCCAAACAAATCTTCTAAGAAAACAGAAACACAGCCGCGAAACCAAGAAAACCCAGATTAAATTAATTGGGCTGATGATGTGTTGCTGAAATCAAACATCGGACACCAGGTGTAACAATAGCAGAGTAATGTTTTCACATGTTTTATGTTTCCGGTGTCATCATATTTTGATTTTGATCGTGGTGAGCGATCGCTTGAACCACTGTCAGAGTTACTGTCATTGTTTTCTTAAACACACACACATACACACACCTCGTTTACAATCCAGTTTGATGGGCTGAGCAATTCAAACAATGCATTCTCAAATGCAATAATGAAAAATGGGAAATAATGCACTTAGGATAACGCCGCTCATTGTATGTTTACGGTGATACTCACTGCTGATGAGCAACTTGAAGTGTGTTCACCAAAGAAATAATGGCCCCGTTTATTATTTCTAGCAAAGGGCCCCTTGTGGTCATTGCCATGGAGCTCCTCATTCCTGAGCTGCTGTGTGGGGCTGCTGTGTGGGGTTCCCACTACTTTCCTCCACAGGACCCATCAGGAAACTTCATTCTCCCAAGCTCCAAGGCGTCACCTGGCCCACTTCGGGGCCTCTGTAAAGACCTTCAAGTATTCAAGCAGTCTCTGTTCCCTTCTCAAGAGTATGCAACAATTACAATTATACAGCACACTCATGCTTTGTGCCGCTTTCGTCAAAGTAGAGTTCCAATGCATTAAAATATTTAAGAAGCTAATTTCTCGGTCTCTCAGGTTGACGTTCAATGACAAATGACCCTGGCAAAAGGAAGTTTTGAATTTCCACCGGCAAAATACCGGGGTCGTAAGCCCAAGAGTGGGAGCAGGATGCCTGTTGTCTGTAGCAGCGCAGGGGGAGCTAAGCAAGGGCCGGATGTGCCCACATCAACTCACCAGAAGTGAATCGCCTGTCATACTGGGCGCAGAGGCACCAACTCTCAAGTACATTTGGGGAGGGGGGCTTCCCTTTTAAGTAATTCCAGTGGAGAACCGCAGGGGGTGTGTGGGGAAACTCGGGCTCAAGTCTGCGAACATGCACGGGCAGGACCCGCGCTAGGTGCCCCAGTGACCGGTCTCCACTTCCGGCGCTTTGGACTTGGGGGGACCCGGGCGAGAGCGGCTCAGGCTCCAGCCCGCCCGCATGTCGCTGTCTCCATCTGCACTCTTCCTTCCCCAGGAAACAAATGGTGGATCAGACCTCCCAGGCTCTCTGCTTCCCCGGTGTCTGGCGGCGCGCCAGGGCCCCNCCTCTGCCCAGCCTCCAGGCTCGCCAGCCGGGCTGCGGGCCGGGGTCCCCCGGCGGGGGTGGGGGTGGGACAGAGCAGCCCCGGGGTGAGGGGAAGAGTTCGCGGTAGGACCCCCGCCCCCGAGGAATCTCGAAAGGAGTGAGGGGTCTGTCCTCGCCTGTGGGGCAGGACAGAGGGGGTGGCTCTCACCCTGGACTACTCGGGAAGGGGATGCCCCTGGGGAGGGGGAGCCCGAGGGGATGAAGAGAGGGCCTAAGCCCCTGAAAGCTGGGGCACAGGGGAGGAGTGGTCCGAGAGCGCGGACCGAGCCAAACTCGGCACAGCGAAAGTTTCAAACATTTGTAACTTTGGCAGCAAAGGGGCCTGCTGCACTGGGGTGAAGGGAGGAGACAGGGTCCCTTCAACTTTACGATCGGCCCGTTCCTGCTCGAAAGGGACACCACCCCGCCTTTGAAAATGGCAGAAAAACAGCTAAACAGAATGATTGCACAAACTCTTGAAAGGCATCCAAAAAACAGTAAAGTGGAAAAAATTGTTAGCGCGGAGGAGAGAAGCAGAGCGACTTGAGATTTCCCAATCTTCCCGCTGACCGGGCCGGGAAGGAGGTGGAAGGCGAGGAGGGTGTCAGTGTCTCTCCTCTCCGCCTCCCCCCTCCCCATGCTACC
>NW_027530971.1:14267166-14284534 GCF_008692635.1 Crocuta crocuta | reverse complement strand
GCCTCTGAGGCTTTGCTCGCAGCCCTTTGCACTCCTTCTGGATCTTGCGCAGGCCTCGCCTCCTTCATTTACCTGGAAATAGGTATGTCTCAGGAGGCAGGAGATGCAAGGGTGGGGGTGGGGGTGGGGGGGACCCCAGGCGTCGCTGCCACTTAGCTGGGAGACACTAACCCAGGGGAAGCCTCAGTTTCTGCAGCTATGAAATGGGGGTGCTGCTCTGAGTAAGACCACGCCAGTGTGGCAGGGCCAGCGTGTGCGCTGTGCCCTGGGGACATGGTTACTCTGTTGCATTCTGTGCGCTTTTGGCTACACTAAGCAAGCACTTTCTACCTCGTTCTGAGTTATTGCTGGGTGTACCTTGCCTCCCCTACCAGATGGGGGGGTGCAGGTGTAGGTCTCATGGTTAGAAGTGGCAGGTAGTCAGTGACTTAATAAGGCAGTGCTGGAAGTATCCCTAGGGTTTACCTGTCCCTGGAGACTTCAGACTGCGCTCCTGGGAGTCCTGAGATTCTGGCTGTAGAGTCACCATGGTGGGGGAGGGGAGCCTACGGGGCAGGGCTCTGCCCCCTCCCTTCTTACAGACAGAACAAGCTCCTTTCTGCCTTTATCTCTCCTATATATATTGGAGAAACCCCGGGGGCTGTTTTTGTTACCAGATTCCTCTGATACAGCCCGATTTGGAGAAACTGAGTCAAGAGGAATGCAAAGTGATTTGTGTAAGATTCTTTGGGGGCCAAGCCTTGCCAGGAAACCTGCCTCCTGAGTCATGGGCCAGGAGCACCTTTCCCTGGCCATGGTGGCTCGGAGCAGCCATTCGTCTGGCAGTTAGCACCAGCTCACTGGACCCTAACTCCAAGGCCTCAGGTCCACCTTCTTACCCTTCTGGGAGAAGAAGCCATGAATCACATCCTCCGAAATTTTTAAGGACTTCTGTGGGACCTTTAGATGTGAGTAAAACTAACAATTTGTTCATAGGCTCAAAAAGAATTAGGTTCCCCCCGGGGGCTAGTTAGCACACTGCCACTATCTCAGCCCAGCCCAACAGGGTGGGGGGGGGGGCGTCTTTTTACCTCATTTTATAGTAGAGGAAATGAAGTTCAGAGAGGCCAAGTAACTCACTCATGGGCACTCAGCTTCTAACTCGTGGCTAGGATTTGAATGCAGCTCTGTCTGACTCTAAGGCTTGTGCTCTTTACATTACATCATCTCTCCTGATGGTTAGAAAATGGCTAATGGACAGACGTCATTAAAATGGGAGCAGGATGGGAGACTGGGCATTCATATAGGGGCATTTATAATACAAATAGAATTGTATTTGGAATGAATGTGTTTTCTGCCTTGTACGTTCTTTTTGTTTTACTATTTTTTGGTAGATACTTAAAAATTATTTTTCTAGTGTTTAATTAAAGTATAATCTAGATACAATAGCATCCACAAATTAAGTGTTCAGTTCAGACATGTTTTGACAGTTGTTCACACCTATGCAACCACCACCCAAAATGAGATGTAAATATTTGCAACATCCTGGAAAGTTTCCATTTCCAACTAATTTTCCGTCCCTCCTTCCAGACAACTATTTTCTGATTTTATTGCCATTGATTAATTTTGCCTGCTCTTATACTTCGTGTAAATAGAATAATACTGTATACCTTTGGTTTATTTCACTTGACATAGTAGCTTCCAAGATCGCTTGTATTGCTGCATATGGGAGTAGTCTGTTTCTTTTTATTGCTTGAGTAGTATTCATTCCGTTGGATGGGTTCACCACGGTTTGCTTATTTATTCTCTTATTGATGAACATGTTGGATTATTTCCAGTTTGAGCTCTTATTTCTTGTAGAATTCTTTTGTGGACATTTGTTTTCACATAGGAGTGAAACTGATGGGTCAGAGGGTATATAGCGTTTTACCTTCCCGCAGCAAAATAAGGGTCTTGCGATTATCCCACATGCTTGACCATGTTTGGTATTGATTTGATTTTCGTCATTTTGATTTTAGCCATTTTAGGGATGGGCTGATGGTATCTTATACTTTCTATTTTTATGATGGAATTTTAAGGGCTGTTGGAGAAGACAGCATGAACAGAGGGCAGAATATAAAATAAGACGGGGGCGCCTGGGTGGCTCACTCAGTTATGCGTCCGACTTCGGCTCAGGTCGTGATCTCGCGGTTCGTGGGTTTGGCCCTGCATCAGGCTCTGTGTTGACAACCAGCTCAGAGCCTGGAGCATGTTTCAGATTCTGTGTCTCCCTCTCCCTCTGACCCTCCCTGCTCACGCTCTCTCTCTCTCTCTCAGAAATAAATAAAACATTTAAAAAATGAATATAAAATAAGACGGTGGCATGGGGGCCCCTAAGAAGCCATTTCTCCGGAGGGAAGGAACCTAATGGTGGTTGGAATTGTGACCTTAGGAATAGGAAATTCTGGGTTTAGGAGAGCTCTCTGTGTACCACCTGTGATCTAAGACATGGTACTTGCACTCTATAAACTAAGCAAGTTTGTCCATGCTTATTGCTTTGTTTTTTTTAATTGATTTTAAAGTTTGTTTATTTTGAGAGAGAGAGTGAGAGCAGGGGAGGGGCAGAGAGAGAGGGAGAGAGAGACTCCCAAGCAGGTCTCGAACTCATGAACTATGAGATCATGATCTGACCTGAAACCGAGAGCCAGACACTTAACCGACTGAGCCGATGCCCGGGTGCTCTTGTGCTTATGGCTTTCAGTGCTACCTCCAGAACGATCATCTTTGGGGTCCAGTTCACATCTCTGTTGTGGGTCCCTGAGTCACGTGGTTAACTGCTCACTCGGCATCTCTTCTTGGATGTCTCAAAGACACTCGACAAGGCTAGAACACGACTCATTATCTCATATTGGCTTTCTGTCATGGGTCACTGGATGAATGATGGCACCACTAGCTGAGAGAATATATAACAAGGAACATTTGGGTCAAGGGCAGGGATAATGTATTTGGTTCCATGCTAAATGGTGTGAAGTAGCCTGGGAAGATAAGGACAGGAAGATGCTCTGGGTGGTTAGGAGATTACTGAAGTCTGCTAGGAGTAATTCTGGTGGAAAGGAGAGCAGGCAAGTTAGATTGCTGATACATGAAAGAGAAAGAAGTGGAGATGGCGAGTACAGGCAACACTTTCAAGAAATTTGTGGGAAAAGGCCAGAGGGAGATTGAGCTACAGTTGTAGGAATTTGAAGGTGAAGGAAAGGATTTTAGGATGGAAAAGACAAGGGGAGAGGGAGGCCAGGGGAAGGACTCAGTCTCGGAGAGGGAAGGGATGGCCAATAGAGCAAAGTGCTAGGGACGCGGGATGGAATGGACAGGTTGACTTTGAAAGAAGGATGGATGTTTCCATCTCTGTGACTGGGTGTGAGTAAATGAAGGTTAGAAAGCCTATCAACTACAGAATTCTCTGTTGACCCTCCAGGTGCACAGCTCATAATCATGATGTGGAAAGTTCTTCACCATCTGCTCCCTTCGTGTCTCATACAGTGTGTATCACATGATACTATCATGCAATATCATTATATGAGACGTACTGTAGTATGTCTCATGTAGTATGTATCAGCCAGCTTTGCTACAGCTATGCTGCATAACAAACAGCTCCCTCCCCCCCAAATCTTAACTTAATGACCATAAAAGTTTATTGGTCACCTTAGCTGATGGCTGGAGGGAGAGCAGTTGTGACTACATGGTTCTGTGGCTGTGCTGTGAGTGCCAGCCAGCCAGAAGATCTGCTCCACGTGTCTTATCATTGCAGGGCATAGGCTGAAGGAGCTGCTTCTATCTGGTATATGTCATGCTCATGGTTAGAGCTGTAAGAAGAAAGAAACGAAGCAATGCTTCTTAAAACCTTTACTCTGAACTGGCACCCTGTCACTTCTACTACTGTCAAAGCCAGCAATATGACCAAGCTCAAAGGCAATGGGACAGATGTATATACAGAACATTTTGTTTTGTTGTGCTTTGCAGATATTACTTTTTTTCTTTTCCACAAACTGAAGGTTGGTGGCAACCCTGGGTCCAGACAGTCTAGGTGCACCATTTTTTGCAACGGCATTTGCTCACTGTGTGTCATCCGGGGCACATTTTGGTGACTCTTGCAACGTTTTCATGATTTCAACAAACTCTTTCACTATTACTATATTTGAATTACTGAAATCTCATGAGAGAACCTTGACAGATGAGAAGCTGGTTTATATGGATGAGCAAAGAAAGTGGTTTTCTCGAGATGGCATCTCCTCCTGGTGTAGAGGCTGCAAAGGTGGTTGAAATGACAACAAAGGATTTAGAATATCACATCAACCTGGTTGATGGAGCAGCAGCAGGGTTTGTGGGGACTGCCTCCCACCTTAAAAGAAGTTCTAACGTGGGCAAAATGCTATCAAACAGCATCGCATGCTACAGAGAGATCCTTCTTGTAAGGAAGTCAATTGATGCAGCTAACTGCACCGTTGTCTTATTTTAAGAAATTGCCAGAGCCACCACACCCTTCAGCAACCACTACCCTGATCAGCAGCCCTCAACGTCAAAGCAAGACTCTCCACTAGCAAAAAGAAACTCCAACTTGCTGAAAGCCCAGATACTGGCTAGCGTTCTTTTTTTTAGCAATAAAGAATTTTTTAGTTAAGGCATGTACATTGTTTCTTTACACATAAGCCTGCTGCACACTTAACAGACTGCACTGTAGCATAAATGTAACTTTTATAGGCCCTATGACACCAAAAAATTCATTGGATTGGATTTGTCGTGATACTCTCTATCACGGTGGTTGGGAAATGAACCTGTGATGTCTCCGAGCTGCATCTGCGCTCTGATTGGCAGAGATCGATGCTTCGGAACAGTAATCCAACTGACCACATATTTTGTTAATAATCCCCTGATACAAATCTCCGTTTATTCTTCTCTCTCTGAACGAATCTCCATCGCATGGCTGGCCTCCTCTTTCGTGCACTTGCTCTCTCTTCAAGCATGGCAGCATGCTTTCAAATCGCTGTACCTTTGCACACATGATCCCCCTGTCTGGGAGCCTCCCCCCACCAAATCTGTGATCTAGGCAGTCCCATGTCTTTGTCGTTTTTTTTTACTTCCATCCTTCTGCTCCTGCTTAGCTGAGGCGCACCTGTACCCCTCTCCAGCCCGGACCCCTGCTGCTGTGGCTTCCAGTACATCTCGTCACCGCAGCCTAAGCCTCCCCAGACACCACACTTCTTGGGTTTTTGATCTCTCGCAGGCTCCCCTCTGTCCTCAGGCACATGTCCCTGTACGAGGCATCCAAGACCCTGCACGTGCCGTTCTCTGAACAGCTCCTACCCCCTTCGACTTTCTGTTGCAGCCTCAGGAGTCTACTACAGCGCCTGAAACCCTCTCCTGGTTTTATGCCCCGGGGCTTTTTCTCCATGCTGCCCCTCTGCTTGGGCCCCCCTTCTTCCTTCCTCCCCACATCCACCTGCAGACTCCTACTCATCCTTCAAGACCCGGCTGAATCATCATCTTCTCTGTGAAAAGCCAGTGTCTTCATCCTGCCTCCCAGGACTTAGGCCCTTCCCCCCGGTGCCCTCCCCCGCTACCCCGGGCATCCTGTACTTACACCCCTTCACAAGCGGTCGTTTCTTCCCTCTTTCTCTGTGAGCTGTGGGAGCCGGAGGGCACTGTGCCCACAACCACAGCGCTCTTTACTGACCTGCTCCAGTGGTTAAGCACGGCCTCCGGAGGCCCACTGCTGCGTTCCCACCCTTCGTGGCTTTCGAGCCGAAGCAAGGCCCTGCACCTGTCAGCCTGGGCCAGGAGCTTCATCTCACTCCTCGGAGAGGGAGGCCAGGTGGGTCAGCTCGGGAAGTCAAACTGATAGAGATTCGGGCCGGGTACTGAAGGCACAGGGGTCATCACGCAGTATGCTTAACCCAGAATAACTTCCAAAAGTCCTTTCTGTTCAGAAAGGAGGAAGTAACAATATGCCGTTTCAGTCTCCAGCCAGAGAGCTGTTCTGTGCTCGGCCTGTGCACACACGGCGTGGTGGCCCCAGGTCCCGGCTGCATGCCATCTGACCCGGCCGGGGCGCTGCCAGCACGCGGGGACCAGCAGCCACTGTGCTCATTTTTAGTGCCAAAGAGAGTCTGCGTGAGGGCGAGGTGGTGGGGTGGAGACCCAGCACCATGTGCCCACGCAGGCGGTCACCAGGGAGCCGGGCGGGGGGCACGTGCTTCCTGAGGCTCCCCTCGGAAGCCGCGTGTGCCTGGCAGATGTGAATGGCAGGAGAGAGCGTGGTGCTGCCCCTTGAGCCAGGTCCCCACTCAGAGAAGAGTGAGTGACCTGCTCCGAGGAGAGTGAGCGATCTGCAAGGGAGGAGGAGGGCCCAGGGAGAGCACACCTGGGAAGTCGGGGGCAGAGCCTCAGAGGATGCTGTCATCAGGACTGAATGTCACCGAGAGGCTGGGTGGGGACAATGAGCCCCGGAGAGAGGTCCGCCGGCTGTGGCTTGACAGCAAAACCCAGGGGAAACAGAAAAATGGTTATGGAATTATTATGATTCGAGTTCTCTACACTAGTTGGCAGTTTGAAGAGTGAGGTCATATTTCCATCTTGTTTGAGTATCACAAAAGCGCTATGAGGTCAGCAGATTAGGACTAATTCCCCTGTGTTACATGGGGGGAAACTGAGGGCTTCTGATGTTTTGTCCAAAGTCTCTCAAGAATGAACGTCAGAATGAGGGCATGAAAACCAGGTCCTGACTCCAAACGTTGTGTGGCTTGGAGACCCTGGCGGGGGCAGGCAGGGGCAGGCAGGGACAGCAAAGGTGGTTCTGAAGGTTCAGGGGTGCTGGGGCCCAGATCCACGTCCAGCCCAGGACAGGGCTCCTCAGACAGAAATCAACCAGAGAGTAAGAGGCAGCCTCTGGAAGAGGCTGGGAGAGAGAGGCCAGGTCTTGTGATTAGTTCTTAATGAAAGTTTTTAATTCCATCCCTGCCTTTGTCTTCAGGAGCCTCGCTTTAAATGCCCACTTACAGGCCAGACACTGAAAGGCGTCCGGGCTGCAAGTGAGCTGGCCGAGCTCCACCCTGTACTGGTGCTGCCAGCAGTAGGAGCTGTTGGGGGCTCAGTTTCCCTGTCAGCAAAATGGCCCCGAGGCCATGATCCAGCAAACTTCTCTCTGAGCAACTCTTGCTGTTAAACAGCAAGTCCAAACCCCCAGGAAGTGAACAATTGAACTAAAAACCAAAAGGGAGGAGTAGCTGTTGTCCTCAGAGGGAGCCCAAGGCTTTGGCCCCTACTTGCCAGATGGGACACGGAGGGACAGTGGTTCCGGGAGATGCGTCTGTTCCAGAGACTCATACTTTGAAATTAGCTATTCACTGAGCAGTCGCCAAGCCACCATAAATTCACTCACTCCTTTATTGACACGCCCAGAATTTGTTGAGCAACTGCTATGTGCTGTGCTACATACCTGGGGGGCAGCAGTGAACAGACACAAGCCCCGCCCACCGGGACGCTGGGATTTGCTGGGGAGACAGTCATTTAAAAAACCCAGCGCACAGCGAGAGCCATGAAAGAGAAGGGCAGGGTGGGTATCACGGGGGCCTGAGCCTGTGGGGGGAGGTAGTCAGGGAGGACTTCCTTGAGGAAGCGCCCCGTCCACTGGGCCCTGTGGGAGTTAGGGGGTAAAGAGAGAAGAGTGTTGCAGGCAGAGGGCAGAGGCTGTGAGAACCAATTGTCCTGAAACCCCTCTGGCTGTTCCAGAGCCCAGACAGCCTTGGTGGCCAGAGGACCACAGAGGAGGAAGCAAGCCCGGGACAACGGGCCAGCTGCCCAGAGGGATGACGTCGGTAGCTTCTGTGTGCAGAAGAGCTGCCACCTTCCTCCCTCTTCAGGGGACCATGAGTCCTCAAGTGGCTGGCCGGCTGCCCCAAGAACCACTTGCCTGGCATCTGTGGGGAAGACAAAGGAACTTCTCAGAATCAGGGGCAGGGGGCCCTTGAAGGGGGACATGGCTCCCGGAGCGCAGGGACTCATCTTGGCTTGCTCGGTGGACTAAATCTGCCGTGGTCTGCACGCTGGTATTTTGTGTAGCAAATTCTCTTTTCGGACGTTAGCCAGAGCTGTGCAAGGGAAGGGGAAATTAATAGTCCTATGTGCACATTTAACGGAGTGCGTGGAAATTCGTTCCTTGCGTGCAAGTGCTCAGTAAGTGTTTGGGGCTGATATACTGAGGAGCACATGAGAATGTGTGCTGGTCAGAGATCATGGTTGTAAGCAACAGATGGGGAGTGCAGCCCGCTGTGGCAGGAAAGGCGTGCATTGGAAGGGTTTATTTTATTGCTCACAGTGCCCCCGGGGAATGCTGAAAAACCAAGCTGGCCGGAACCTGTAGAGGTTGAGCCATCGACACCACAGTTAGGGTCTCGCTGCCCCTGGGGCCTGCTGGGACATTTCATGGGCATCCGAACCTTCGTGCCTCTTCTTTAGGAGGTAAAAGCGCTAAGTGGCCAGGTCTAGGTGACTCTCCTGCGTTCCAGGTGCATTCGGACAAACAGAAAAGTGCCTGGCCTGTTCCACTCTGGTGGCAGGAGAGGATTCCTGATACTAAGCTGAGAAGCCCCAGAGTTCACCAAAGCCACCAGAGTTGGGGCTCCCTTAGTGCCAGAGAACCGCATAGGTCTAAAGAGAGTCACACAGCTGTAGCTGCGGTGGAAGAAGGCTTCTGGGGAACTCTCAGAAGGGCAGCCTGGCCTCGTCAAGTTATTGAACCCCTGGACCTCGACGTTCCCAGGTGTAAAATGGGTTGGTATGGGTTTTGGAGACAAATGTGTCTGGTGACGTGGTACTATTAAACGGCAGCTACCCTTATCATTATTATCAGTAGAAGTCTAGTATCTTCACTCGGCTGTTATCAGAACTGTTATGTTATTTAAAGGAAGGAAACCTAACATGAAAATCTAGAAGTAAGAAGTGACCACACATTTCTGCAAACAGATTCTCTGCAGGGGTTCCTTTAAATGTTTACCTCCTGGGGCATCTGGGTGGCTCGGTCGGTTAAGTGTCCGACTGTTGATTTGGGCTCACGATTTGTGAGATCGAGCCCCGTCCCGGATTCTGTGCTGGCAGAGTGGAGCCTGCTTAGAATTCTCTCTCTCTTCCTCTCTCTCTGCCCCTTCCTTGTCCCACTCATGCTCCCTCTCTCAAAATAAATAAACATTTAAAAACCAAAAAAAAAAAAAAAAGATAAAAATAAATAAATTTTTACCTCCTCAGGATACTTACCACAGGACTTAATGTACCAAAACCAAATAAACGAATGAATGAATGAATGAATCACCATCTTAGAGCCCCTTGATAAATATTGTTGAAGAGAGAGCAGTAGTTTTACGGAAACAAGACAGATCCGTTTAGAGATCCCAGTCTTGCTTCCTCACTGTGGACGCCTTAAAAAGGGAAGAGAAAGTTCAGGCCACGTGACTGGAAGCTCCCCGCCCCCCCATCCCCAGGAGAGCTGGGGCTTCACCACCACACCCTCTGGCCGGAAAAACACAGACTCCCACGAACACAGGAGGCCCGGATTAGATCTAGACAGCGTGGCGTGCTGGTAAATGCTTCATGCCTCGCTCCTGGAGGATCGACAGCCCTGATAGTGCAGTGTTTGCAGGCTCTGCAGTATACATATTTCCACCAGGACCGTGTTTAAGCCACCACTGGAGGGGAGCGAGCTCCTCTATAGCATTTCCCACCATGCCTCAATACGATTGGTGTAAATAACCTCGAGAGTATATGATATAATAAAACACTTAGGAAGTGACGAGTTTTGAAGGATACTTTCGTTCTTAATAGGATTCGTTTAATTATAAGTTCATATCATTGAATTTTTAATGACGGCTGTAACAGCTCACTTGCCAAATTCCTAAAAATTTAGCAGTTGGCCCTTACAAGCCAACGTGAGCCAACTTTGGCACGCTACTGGTTTGGGAGGTCCCTGGGGACCCCAGAGAGAGGCCAGCCCAAAGAGGATCCCCAGACAGCGCCCCCCCCACCTCCATGTCAGTCTCAAACATGTCAACATCTTTTATTTGCTTTGTAATCCATTCTACCACTGAATTTATATTATATGAATATACATTAATTATTTAATAAATACCCAGTAAAATTAATAATTCATAATATTAAACAGTAATGTTTACTAATTAATTAATATATATTATATATATTCTATTTCCACGGAAATTATATACCCTTAATTATTTGCTAATTATAGCTATTAATTTTATTTGCTTACCAACTAGAATGTGAGCTCTGTGAGAAGAGTACTTACCTGTTTGGTTCACTGTCGAACCTTGAGTGCATGGATGTCATGGGCCCTCAGTAACCATGGATCCATTGAATGAATGGGAGTAAGTCAAGGAACCGTCAACGGTTCAAATCCTGCCTCTGCTATAAAAGTCATCTTTCTGTGAACCTTTTCTTTCGTCTGTGAAAGAAGAGGATTTGAGCAGAGACCCCTAAGTTTCCCTTCCCTTCAGCTATAAAAAGGCTCGGTCCCTGAGGAAGACCTCCCTTTCCAACATGGCAGCCCCACAGAGATTTGCAAGTGAGCATCTTCAAGGGTAGGAGCTAGTGCGTGGGTTCTGAGGATCCTCGGTTTTATTGTTTTCCTCTGTGGACTGCTTTTTAAACACTGAGTGCCAGTGACTTTCCTTCAGCCATGACTGGCCCCTGCCCAGCCGCCTGGGCTGTGCTCAGAGAGCCAGGCCCTGCCTATTCAGAGGCAACAGATCTTTCGAGATCCGTTGCGTTTACCACTGGGTGAAATGCTCGCAGTTCAAGACGGGCAGTCCGCCTGTGTGAGTCGTTGCAGAAAGATAGGAGCCCAGGGCTCCACCTTGAGCCTGGAGCCCACCGGAGCCATATGGGGCATCCGCAGGAGGCAGAGCCATGACCCTGCGTCTCTTGCACCATGTTTAATGTCTTAATGCGGAAGAACAGTCCTTCTTTGTTTCTAATCCTCCATAGATGAAATTTTGCTAAAATACAGTAAATTGGATATACTCTCCATTTCTCTGCCTCCTCACGGAGGAGAAAACAGCGTCCTTCTGCAGGCCACGCTTCGAGAGCCACTGTCCTGGGGGACGTAGGTCAAGGCTCCTTTTAGCTCCCACAACACGGGCAGAAGCAGGTACTTGAGTGTCCTGCCTGTGCTGGTGAGGCCCCGGAGGAGGGGCAGGGTTCTGGCCCTCTCTGTGCGGAGCAGAGGGAGGTGGTGTGTCCCGGGAGGTGAGAGACCGGCCCCTCTGTCAGACAGAGTCCACTGTTCTCCGCTCCTGTGCGGCTGTGGTGACTGCGTCCAGCCTCCTCTTACCTGCCCACACCCGGCATCTTCCCCTGCACCTCACGGCTCTTCTTTCCCAAGGCAAGCTGAGGGGGGCCAGCGACCCCTGCTGCTGAATCTGGGTGCGGCCACAGACCTTCTCTGGTGCCTGGCAAACTGGAGCAGCAGCGGCCCCCCGAATCCATCTGCTTTGGGGAAGCATTCTAGGATTTTCTGCCATTTGCCTTATAGTTTCTTCCCCCCTCCCCCCCCGCTGAGCTTGGCTGCACCTGAGTTTCCGATTTGCCTTCTCCAAGGGACAGGGCTGCCGACGTGGGCCTCAGGGCCAGTAGGGTTGTCTGGGCTCTGCTTGCCTGGCCCGTGTTAGGTCAAGGTGAGAAAGGGAAGTGGTCAGAAGTCAGGGTGATGCGAAAACAACAGCTCACGCTCACTGGGCATTTACCTGCTCCAGGTGCCGTCTGGGGCTCTACAGGAGCCGTCTTTTCATCCTCCAGAAACCCCAGTTTTACAAATGAGGAAACTGAGGCACAGAAAGATTAAGAAATTTCCCAGGGCCGCACGATGAAGGGGAGGTTTGATTCTCGGACATGGGGAAGCAGGGGTGCCCTTTCATCAGAGCACCACACTGCCTCCTGGAAGGAAAAAAACAGAGTGAGTGGGGGCATGGCCCCGTCCCAAATTCAGTCCCCTTCCTCAACAGATGGGGAAACCCAGGCCTAGAGAGGGGCGTGCACCAGAGCCCAGGAGTCCTGCCCTCCACCTTCTGCTCTGTCCCGGGCTTCCCTGCCTTCAGAGGAACGGTCACAGGGACACCCTCAAGACTGTTCATCTGCTCATCCTGGGCTTCACAGCCCCTGGGAGCACACCGGGGTGGGGGTGACATTGGAGGAGGCCCAGGTGGACACCAGAGGTGTCCTCCGCCCACACTGTTGGAGAGATGTCTCTGTACGGACTCTCGGCTTCAGTAGAAGGTTCAGAAACTCTTTGTTCTCTCATTAACCGCCCAGGCTTCAGAGAAACAGGCCACTCATCAGCTCCTGGATGTCACATTTCCTGTTTGTGTGCCTGGACTGAGCTACTGCTCTTGCTCTTGGTGAAAGATAAGGGGAGGAGGGAGCCTTCTTACTGGAATTACCATTGTTGGTGATGGGAAGAGCCTAGAAGGCTGTACCTGCATGCTTCGTTTCGTAGCTAGCGGAGACTGAGGCCAGAGAATGTAAGAACTGGTTCCACGAACTTGTTCAATGAGCTGGAATCACAATGGTTGACGGTGTGAGTTTGGTTTGTTCGTTCGTTTGTTTGTTGAGATGATAACATCATAGACTCTGTGAGCTGGCAGAAATCTAATAGGTGCTCCATCCACCTCCCTGTGTTTCACAGATGAGGGCCTGAGGATGGGGTGGAGGTGGATGGGGATGGGAGGGCACTTTCTGAAGAACCCTGAGAAGAACTTGTTTTTTGAATCCGCAGACAACAGATACCATTGACTGCCACCTCTCTGCCAGCTAATTAATGAAGAGTCTTCCATCTCATGGAGAGAGAGCTGTATTAATCAAATAATCACACCTATGTGTCCAATTAGGGGTCAGTGCCCCAATGGAAAGGCATAGGGTGCTACAAAGGAGCCTAAGAATAGAACGGAGAAGACTTCCCTTGGGTGGTGACATTGTCATCAAAGCTCAAGGACTGGAAGGAGGGTGCAGAGGTGTGAGGGGGCTGGGAAAGGCGTCCCAGGCACAGGGAAGAGCAGGTGCAATATTTTGAGGCCGGAAATGCCTTATTTTATAGATGAGAATGCCAAAGCCCAGAGATTGGAGACTTACCTAGTGTAGTGCCTCAAAGAATCTTTCTTCCTGTCCCCTCCTCATCTTTTCATTAAAACTTTTCTTCTCTTTTAAATTTTTTTTCATGTTTATCTATTTATTTTGAGAGAGAGAGACAGAGCACAAGCAGGGGAGGGGCAGACAGAGAGGGAGAGAGATAATTCCAAGCAGGCTTCATGCTGTCAGCACCGAGCCCAACACGGGGCTCGAACCCACGAACTGTGAGATCATGACCTGAGCCGAAGTCAAGAATTGGATGCTTAACTGACTGAGCCAGATGCCCCAGAACTTTTTTTTTCTTTTAAGGAAAGAGGCAAGAGACTAACCAGCTCTGTGGCAGAGCTGGAATTATGGGGACCTCCCCCACCCCTTCACACCAAGGGAGTTTGAGAAAACCCTCTATCTGGCTATTCCCTAACTGTGGGCCTTTGAGAAGGGGAGATAGCCTCTTTGAGCCTCTCTTTCTTCATCTGTGAGATGAAGCCCACCCTCCTGGGCCGAGGATTACACACAGATTCCCCGAAAGAGCTTTCTGCTTGGCAATGAGGGAGCTAGAGCTGGGGGCTGTGGGGCTCCCTTCACCTGCCTCCCAGGGCCACCCCGAGCCCGGAGGGTTTGAAGGATCCTCTCTTTCCCTCCTCTCTTACCATAATCCTAAAACCTGCCACTCAGCCCTAACTACCTTTGGTTCTACCACTCTTGAGCATTCCACCAAGACACGCATGAACAGTGAACGAGGGTACAAAGGAAGAAGCTTGTGAGCACCTACTATGCACCCAACATCTCAGTGACACCTTACACAGGCGGCATCGTTTAACCCCTACAATGGCCCTATCAGGTGGGTGCCTTTCTTCCCATTGGTTGGGTAAGGACCCTGCCTGAGGTCACATGGCCAGCGAGGAGCCACTCTGTGGGTGGCCCCAGCCTCCTCATCCTAGGCAGAGGGCCCAAGAGCCAGGAAAGGTGGACCCAGGAGGTCTAGGGTGGAAGGCAGACACATTGGCTGCCCTTCCAACCAGTACTGTCCTCTAAATATTTGGTCAACATTTATGTGGGGTGGGGGATGTTGGAGGAAATGGATCTGCAGTGAATGCAAATGGCCGGCCTCTTCTGGATTCTGAATTCTTTCTACCCAAGAACATTTTCCAGAAGTTGAAGGGATAGAAATTCACCGCCAAAGTCACTTTCCCATCTGCAATGCCTTAATGTCCTGAGGAAAACATTGGCTGTTTCCCACTTTTCTGTAGCTTTCTTTCTCTCTTCAGTTTGCATTTGAGTGTCTCCAAGCCAGACAGCTTCTTGGGAAGCTCATTAGAAGATTTATTTTGGTTCCATTTTTATTTGAAATTTATTTAAATATAGATGAGGACAACTAGTCTTAAAAAGGGGAGGCAGTCTGCCTGTCATTTANGTGTCTCCAAGCCAGACAGCTTCTTGGGAAGCTCATTAGAAGATTTATTTTGGTTCCATTTTTATTTGAAATTTATTTAAATATAGATGAGGACAACTAGTCTTAAAAAGGGGAGGCAGTCTGCCTGTCTGCTTTTGACTGAGCAGCTTGGTGTACACTTTAGTTGGCATCCTTGAACTTGGCTCCTTGTATTAAGAGCATAAAGTATTGCCTCCATTTACATAAAAGACAACAAGGCATTTTTGGAAAGTGTCAGAGAACCACCAGATTTGTTTAATTAAATAGCTGTTTGTTCGGTTTTGAGAGTAATTTATTCTCATTGTAGAACATTTGAAAATGCAGAGAAGTGGAAAGGATAAAGTGATCCGTCTGTCACAATCTCATCACACACAATGCACTATTGTTACCGTGTGAATCTAGTTCTGGCCGGTATTTTTTGTGTGTGTGGTGAAATCTACATAACATAAACTTTACCATTATAACATTTTTTGAGTGTACCATTCAGTAGCATTAAATACACTTACATTATTATGCAACTATCCCTACCGTCCATCTCTGGAACGTTTCCATCATCCAAAACAGAAACTCTGTCCCCCCGAAGTGATAAACTGCCATTCCCTCCACGCCCCCATCCGTGGGATCCCCCACTCCACTTTCCGCCTCCATGCATTTGACTACGTTACACATCCTTCTAAGTAACATCATCCAGTGTTTGTCCTTTTGTATCTGGCTTATTTCACGTTTTCAGGGTGAACCACTATTGAAGCAGGTGTCAGAATCTCCTTCCTTTTCAAGGCTGAATAATACTCCACTATATGTGTACACCACATTTTGTTTATCCATCCATCCATCAGTGGACATCTGAGTTGCTTCTTCCTTTTTGGCTATTGTGAATAATGCTGCCTAGACGTTGGTGTACAAATCTCTCTTCAAGTCTCCGTCCTCGATTCTTTTGTGTATAGAGAATTCCATGTTTAACTTTTTGAGAAACCGCTATACTTGTCCAGTAAATTCTGATGTATTGGATCCAGCCAGAGTTGAGATCGTAGCCTTTGTGCAGTTTGGTATCTGGCTTTCTCATTTAATTTTACATTTTATTAACTATGCTTCAAAAGCTTTGTTTTTTTAAGGTTGTGTAACATTCTATTGCGTTGCTATCCACACTTACCCCCTCCACTCATTGATTTCTGGACCACACAGCAAAAGATTTTAAATCATGATGGTAAAATAAATAGCTTGTTCCTGGTCAGCAGCCTTCATGCTGTGTCCACACCTGTTGAGAAATACTCAGCAAAGATAGATAGGTTGCCGCCTTCAAGGAATTTAAATTTTTCTCTTTGGGGATTCTTGGATGATCATCCAATTCAGTGGTTTTAAAAATTCTTCGTAGCCTGGGGACCTGGGTGGCTCAGTCGGTTAAGTGTCTGACTTCAGCTCAGGTCATGATCCCGTGGTTCATGGGTTTGAGCCCCATGTCGGGCTCTGTGTTGACAGCTCAGAGCTTGGAGCCTGCTTTGGATTTATCTCCCTCTCTCTCTACCTTCCCCTGCTCACGCCTGTTTTCCTCTGTCTCTCAAAAATAAATAAATGTTTAAAAATTTTAAAAAATAAAGCTCTTTGCAGCTAAGGAAAGTTTACTACCAACAAAATAGAGTATGAAGCACAGCATATAATAGCAAACAGATAAAAGGGAAGATGATCTAAAGAAGCGTAGATGGGGGCTCAGAATCTGCTCTCTCACTCCCCCCCATCTCCCCTCTGTGGTCTCTGGGGGATTTTGGGACATTCTGGCGTTCTCCAGAACACAGTTAGAAAAACCACCAGGGTGACCTGGCGCCTTTATTTTAAAGAAGGGAGGACATCTTGAGAATGGAAGGGACTTGCCAGAGGTCAAGCTCATTTTTTTACTCATTCATTTTTTTTTGCTCAACATATAGCACCTACTGCTTGCATGTTGGAATCACTTAAGGAGCCTCTTAAAAATAAGGTTCCAGGGACTCGTCTGGACTCCAAAGCAGTAGATGTGGGGAGAGACCAGGACTGGATCCCGTGCTCCACAGTCCACACTGGGCAATGTGGGGTGCTCACAGTCCGGCCCCCTGCATTCTCACATGCTTGTCCTTCAACCCTGAATGCTCTTCCCCACCCACTCACCCTTTGAGGCCCAGTTCGAATGTAGCCCCTGCCTCTCTGCAGCCTGGCCGCCCAGCCCCGTACCCTACACCTTACTCCTTCCTCTGCGGCCCCAGAACAGAGCATGCCGCTCGCATCTCTACTCACACTGACTTCTTTCTGTTGCAGGTAATAGTTCGTTGCTTCCAGCACTGGCTCCCTGACTAGTATGTAAGCTCCTCAGGGGGCTTGTATGGTCTCTGCACTCCCCCACACATACAGGCATGCACTGGGTGCTCTGTGACTATCCACTGACTGGAATTGGATGTGGTACCCACCCCGTATTTGGAGGATTAAAAAAATCAGATAGCAACTTATGGAAGGTCATGCAGCCCATCAGAGCGGTGCCCGGGCTGGCACCAGGTGTCCTGAGGCTCAGCGCTCTGCACGGGCCAGCTGGCAAGGAGGACAGCTGTCTGGTCCGGGCAGGGAGCACTGGCCCCGGCTGCCTCATCCCTGAGTCCGATAATAGCCCGCATTTTCTGAAATCTAGAGCGTTCTGCCTGGATTGTGATTCAGTGTGCCTGTTTGGATGCCTGAACTTTACTTTATAAAACTTAAGCATATACAGGATGGGATATCACGTTAGCACTATTTAGGCTGAGCCAGGATGCAGATGCTAAGGAAGCAAGTGTAGCGGTG
>NW_027530971.1:14251981-14267009 GCF_008692635.1 Crocuta crocuta | reverse complement strand
CATGGGGTCAGCCAGCATTATATCCAGAGTGTTTATGATATCTACGTATTTATGATGTGCGGATGGACTAAAGTAGCTATTATTCACTCCCCATCCTTGCATGAAGATGGTGCAGATTCCTTACCCTGTCCCAGCCACGAGCTCCGGGCTCTGTGGGATAGATGGGGGGCACCTGCGTCTGCCGTGGACTCGTTTGGCATCTGGGGAGGCCCATAGACTCCTTCTGAGAATGGTTTAAAACATGAGAAATAAAATAAATGAGATCATAGAAAAAATGAGTCAAGTTGAACTCTAATTATGCAAATATTAATATTAGGGGTTGAATTTCAGCTCACTGAGATCTTTTCTCACGTGCAAGATGGGGCTGATTTCAGTACCTGTTTTCAGGGTTGAAACAGAATTGAGTGATGGGTGTAAAGTGCTCTGAACACAGCTTGGCACGTTGTATGCATTCAGTGAAGAGTAGTGTTTGCTGCTGCTACTACTAGTGATATGAATTATTATAAAAGATACAGATCCGTGCCCACAGTCTGGGTTGGGAGAGAGAGAGAGAGTGTGTGTGTGTGTGTGTGCGCGCGCGCGTGTGTGTGTGAACTAGTAATTAAAAGGAGAAGTTAAGGTGTAGAAGAAAAGCCCGATAACAGGCTAAGAGGAGCTCACAGGGAGTGACATAGCTTCTGGCTATAAAAGTACCATGTAGTGGCTGACCGTTGGGGCCACCAGGCTTGGGTTAATCTGGCTCTGACCCTTAGCTGTTGGAGCTGGGCAAGTGATACCATCTCTCTGGGCCTCGATTTCCTTCTATGGAAAATGAGGTAATGGTAGAATCTACTGCACAGGATGCTGTGAGCTCCACCTCCTCTGTTCCTATGACGGACCGGTTCAATCACTTGTCCATTATTGCACGGAGCACATCCCCCTCCTCATCTTTCTGGCCCACCCCCCGGCCGGTTCAGTCCTTAACTGCAATGAATCAAGCAGGTTTCCATCTCTGCCACTGTCCCTGGGCTGGTGGATGTGCTCAGGGCCAGTCCCAGCAGGCTCACGGTGCTGCTTAGCACCCTGTGTCCTTACCCCCCGCAAGTGTCCTCTCCCAGTGCCCTGGGCATCTGCTGCCAACCTGGAGGGCTCTCAGGCTGCAGCCCCACTTGCTCTTATCAAGTGATCTAGCTTCTTCATAGGAAAGGAAGGCTGTAGAAAACAACACTCTCAACTTCCTTCTCATTCTTTTCAAAGATAGCTGAATGCTCACCTAGCTTTGGGTCTTCAGGAGAAAATCTCCCCAGGCCATTAGAGAAATGTTCTTGCCTCCATTTACTTGCCTTTGTTCATGAATGGCTCTCACTGATGAGGGCAGTGAAGGTTTCCCAGAGAAGAGGGTAGACCTAGAGAATCTCCTACCCTGGGTGAGATGGGCTGTGTATCAGCCAGGATGGAGTAGGTTATCCTGCAGTAACAAACAGCCCCTAGATCCTAGGGGCTAAACTCATAAAGGTTTATTTCCTACTCTACTTGACGTGAGCATCCTGGGTCAGCTGGTGGCTGTGCCCCTCACTCACAGACCCAGGCTGATGGAACACCTTTTTTTTTTTTTAAAGTTTATTTATTTATTTTGAGAGAGAAAGAAAGCATGAGTGAGGGAGGGACGGAGAGAGAGAATCCCAAGCAGGCTCTGCATTGCCAGCGCAGAGCCTGACACAGGGCTCGATCCTATAAACCATGAGATCATGACCTGAGCCGATGTCAGGAGTCAGATGCTTAACCAATTGAGCCACCCGGGTGCCCCTGATGGATCACCTTCTTGAAGGTGCTCCGTGGCATGGAGGAAAAGGAGCCCTAGGAGGTCTTGCCCCGGCAATTGAATAGCCCACTTTTATTATATTGGTGAGACTAGTCACTAGTCCCTGACCCCAAGGGCACCAGGAAACGAAATCCTACGGTGAAGGGGAAGAGCTGGAAATATTTGGTGGAACAGCATTAATGAGTATCTCAGTGGGATAGTCCCTTCTGCGCCTAACTGAGGTCAGCAGTCTGGGTTGTGCAGACAGAGCCTTGTGAGTGCAAAGAAGCCACGCCCCGGGCAAAAACCCCAAAGCCACTTCTCAGCCTCCAGCCCTATGCAGAGGAACAAAGAGGCTACAAAGATGACAGCACCTGAGAGGCGTGGGAGAGGGTACAAAAGCAGAAGCTCCGAGAAGAAGCTGTGGCCATGATAAGGGAAGGTGATACCTTGCTGAGAGCTCTGGGCCTTACATTCATGGGAAAGGCAGCGGCAACAGGGTCGAATTGGGGCGTTCACGCCACATTCTTCATAACAGACCCGTGTGACGCTTCTTAAGCGGAGCTCGTGTTTAGGTGCTTTGGCTCTGTTTCTGAGCTCTTTTTACATTTATGCTTCGATGAGGATGTTTTTTCTGAATTGGATGCCTCGCTGGCTGCCGCCCATCCGGTGCTCACCCCTTCCTAGTACCATCTCTGTGCTCACACCAGCAAGCCCGCCATGGCATCCCCGAATCACTCACGAGCAGTGGAGCCGGGGGAAGGGAAGGACAGTGATGTGGCCGTTCCTGGCAGAGGCTTCTGGGGGGTTCTGGACCACAAGTAAGGAAGCTTGGGAAGAAGACTGTTGACTGCGGCCTCCAGCCGCTCCCGGAGCCCTTCGATTTCCTGTGCTGTGGTTATGAGGCATCTCGTCCTGGAGAGAGGCCAGACACCTGGGTGCCAGCTCTGGTCGCCTCGCTTCATTGCCAGGTGGCCCTGGATCAGTCATTTTCCACCCGTGGGGGCCTCGGTTTTCTCATCTAGAAAATGAAGCAGTTCAGGACGCCAGGGTGGCTCGGTCAGTTAGGCACCAGACTTCGGCTCAGGTCACGATCTCTCGGTTCGTGGGTTCGAACCCCACATCAGGCCCTGTGCTGACAGCTCAGAGCCTGGAGCCTGCTTCGGATTCTGTGTGTCTCTCTCTGTTCCTCCCTGGCTCACACTCTGTCTCTCAAATATAAATGAACATTAAAAAAAAATTTTTTATTAAAAAAAAGAAAACATGAAGCAGCTCAGAAGACTTGGGCGGCATGCGTGACAGTAGCGTGACCCTAGTTAGTGAGGGTGTTCCTGTGGCCACATGGGCAAGGTGGCATGTGAGACCATTTTCTGATTCCCCCAGAAATCCATGCAGCTCAGAGTAAAGGAGTGACTGACTGTTGAGGGGGGGGGGTCTCCTTTGTCTTTTCTGTCTCCAGACATTCACCTCAGCTGCAGAATGCGGTTCGTGACGTGACTCGGATTCCGGGCTCAGCCTCGCACTGGAGCTCCATGAGAAAGAGGCCATATCGGCTAATCCTTGTAGACCTAGTAGGCTGAACTGTGCCTGGCATGTGGTAGGTGCCAATATTGGCACTAAATAAATGCTTATTTAATGAACGAGTATGCAAGTGAATACGCAGTTCCCTTCAACTTTGAATCAGTGACGTTCAGACCTCCTAAGGGGAAGAAGGAGGTTGGAGAAGGCCTTGGCTCCCCCCAAAACGAACTTTCAGGACAGTCACCTTGGCCAAGTCACCAGCCTCCTCCCCTGCTGGTGGAAAGAGCCGCACTCACCCTGCTTCACAGTCTGGGGAGGCTCCAGCGGGTGGGAAGATTTGGAAATGCCCACTGCCAAGGAAGGGCTGAGTGTTTTCAGGACAGAGGAACACGGTGGACTCTTTGGGGACACAGAGCAGATGATGCTAGAGCCTGAGGGGGAGGTTTCTGGAATAATTGTTATTAGGCGTTGAGTAGCTGCCATTTACTTACTGGGCACCTGCTCTGACCTCAGGCCCTATGCCAAGCACTTTATGTGCGCCATCCTGTTCCCCGTGGTCTAAGAGAAAGGCATTTTACAGAGGAGCGAAACCAAGTCTCAGAAGGCTCACACGATTTGCCCAAGGTCACACATTAAGTTAATGCCAGGCCTGTCTCCCTCAAATGCAGACTTTAACCTCTGTGTCAGGCTGCCTTCGACCACTATGATGAGGCAGAGACAGAACTTGTCTCCTAGACCTCAGTGATGATAACAGCACTTCCCTCTTCCTAAGCACCTGCAAAGTACAGGGAGCTTTACAATTACTGCTTTTCAACAACCCAAGGCATTATTATCCGTATTTTACAGATGAGTAAACTGAGGCTCATAGGGTGTGAGGTGATTTACNGTGGGCAGGGCTAGGATTTGAGTCTAGACCTGTCTCATTCCAAGAACAAGAGAAGAAAAGGCCATCTCCATTATGACCTCAGTTAAAAGCTGTTTGGTTTTGTTTTTTAGCTTACAGCTAGAGTTCTTGGAACCTCATCTTTTAAGATTCATTCTTGGAAGTTTGGAGCCAATGTATTACAAGAGACCTAGGGAAACCTAGTAGTTTGGTGGGGGGGGGGGGGAACAAGAGAAAACAGCTTTAGGATTTTCCAGTAAATTCTTAGCCTCTGAATACCTCCTGGCCTGCAGGGAGGAAGTAGGTGATCCCAGCCAAGGCACTGGGCACGATGAGTTGAGGGCAGGGACAGGAGTGCCCGAAGGTGGTTTGTACCACCTCTGAGCAGCGGCAGGAAATAATCTGGGGGATCCTAGGGGACCAGCAGGCAGTGAACACAAGCGCCGGATCCTAGGCGGGAGGGATCTTGAAGAGGACGTCACTGAACTGTCTTTATTTTATTGACCCAGCCTTACACCCTGGTGACCCTGTGACTTGTCCCCCAGACTGGCACGCTCCTGAAAGTGAAAGGGAAACACTAAAACATCAACCTGCTAACTGCTCCCCGGCACATAGTAACCCGCAGCCGTCCTAAGGAAAGCAGTGTGAATGGTCACCCTGATTTTGAGGGCCTTTCTCCCCACACCGGGCAAAGGCAAAGACTGTAAGAAGGCAAAGCACAAGTAGTGGCAATGGGAAGATGGTAGAAAGAAAACGAAGGAACAGGAGACGGACCCTGAGTGGTCAGGAGCCCTGACTTCGGCCAGCGGACGTGTGCGAGGCCCGGCTCTGTCCCAGGGCCAGCCCGGGTAGTCTGATGGCAGTAGTTGACATCTACAGATGGCATCTGGGCGTTTGCGGGCACGCGTGTCCCTCTCGGCGGACACGGACTTGAAAAGTGCAGGCAGTGGGTCTCATTCATTTTGTGTGGCGTGTCCCCGTCCCCCTCAGTACCAGCACAGTGCCTGGTACTGAGGAAGTGCCCCCTAAATGTGCATTGACGGAATAAATGCCCATGGCGCCGCATTATTATTTCCTGTGCGGAGGAAAGAGCCGGGAGCCCTATCTCTGAGGACCCGTCAGGTTCAATGGGGACGGCAGGGCTGCACGGACAGGCAGAGCTGATTGGCTGTGCGATCTTGTCCGCGTTACTCAACCTCCGAGCCTCGGCTCCCTGGCTGGGAAGTGGAGAGGGTCGTCGCTGAGCATGGAAAGGGTCAAGTGAAATGGCGTGTGTAAGTGAACGGTGGCCTGTATTGTGGTTAATGGCGTTCTGGGAAGCAGAGATCGGTTCCACCCTGCAAAGATGTGCCTGAGGATCAGAGCAGTCTAGACATGAGACAGACACCCCCACCCCCACCCCCGCCCCGGCCAGAAGCCACCAAGCAGAGGCTGTCTGGCATGGATGCTGTAAGCGGGTGGCCACCTTTGGGAGGTAGGCTGGGCTAGCGGGACACAGAGAGTTGGCAGATCACCGCGGGTGCAGAAGCCTGAGGGGCTTGAACTCCTGCGGACTAGAGTGACTTGTTTATTGCTCTCCTGTCACCTGGCAGGCGTTGGCCAGCTGGGGGAGCACACAGGGCCAGCATGGCTGGGCCTCGGAGCTGGCCCCTTGAGAGACAGGCTCTGTTTCCGGGGGGTTTGGGGGGCGGGGGGGACACGGGACCCAGGCAGAGGCAGGCCTGCAAACATTCCCTTCTCTCCTTGCTGGTTCCAGGGCCTCCCGTTGTGGCTGAGGGGGGAGGAGGCTGCGTGGAACTTGCCTCTCGGCGACTCTGAGACTCTGATGTTCTGATCGCAGCCAGATAAAGCCTTGGATTAGGCACACCTGTTGGCTCTGGCCTCCTACCGGGAGGGCCCCTGCTCCACCCAAGGGCTGGGGTCTCCCCTTCTATGTCCCCTTCCATGTCTGAAAGCACCAGGTGCCCCTGTGCAGAGGCCTGCAGCCAGGGTCCGTGGCTGGGCTGAAGGGGGGCCGAGACCCCACAGAGCTGGGATGCAACGCAGGGTGAGAGACGCTGGCCCAGGCTTTTCATCCACCAGGAGGCGGGGGGCGGGGGGAGTTGGGGGGTGGTGTGGAAAACAACCGTGCGCACTCCAGGAGTTGCCCAGGGTAGAGGCAGAGCGGGGGCCAGAACCTCGGTCTGCTGCCACTCCTCCCCGCCTGGCACTCCCTGGGAGCCTCAGAGGGCGGCAGCTCTGCCCGCGCCCATGTTTGTGGCCTTCTCCTCTCTTCCAGAGGCAAGGGGGGCCCAGAGGCGGTCAGATGGGAGCATGGCCCCGAGCCGAGAATCCAGACGGGCTCACCAGACTCAACTCACAGCCGTCTCGCTGCTGTGTGGGCTGTACTGGGTCTTCCCTGGTTTTCATGATTCCTTTTTTTTTTTTTAAGTTTATTTATTTACTTAGAAAGAGAGAGAGTGTGTGAGGGACAGAGAGAGAGGGGGAGAGAGAAAATCCCAAGCAGCCTCTGCACTGTCAGCGCTGAGCCCCACGCTGGGCTCGAACTCAGGCAACCATGAGATCATGACCTGAGCTGAAATCAAGAGTCAGACATTCAACCGACTTAGCCACCCAGGCGCCCCCAGGATTCCTTTTGTTTCTGACTCCTCCCCCCACTGCATCCTTACTGTGCCCCCCCTCCAGGGCTTTGCCCTCTCCGCTTCCTCTGCCTCAGCACCCACAGACCTGCCCGCTCTTGCCTGCATACTCACGACTCCCAAATCAGACTCCTCCCAGCCTCGCTTTCTCTGGGACGCCACCGCTGAGCTGGTTCCAGCAGGTTCTTCAAACCCAACACATCTAGAACGGAACTCACCAGCTCCCAACCTTACACACCGTTAGTAGGAACGACACCGTTTCACTCCGTCATCTCACCCCGAAACCCAGGCACCAGCCCGGAGCGGAGCTCGCGAACGTCAGCCCGCGGCCGAAACAGCGGATGCCTCCTGTAGACACTGACCCTGCACCCGCACTGCACACACCCCCGGTCCACACCTGGAGGAGCATGGACTACACCCGCGTCCGCCTCGCTCCCTTCCCCCCACTGCTCACTGCTATCACTGCTCTTATCACTGCCTTCCATGTCTAGCGGGACATGTATAGCTGACATTTATCGAACACGCAGGTGCCAAGCACGTGGATGGCGCATGCGTCGTAGCCTGAAAAGACGCATTGAACATCGGCTGATGTAATAGGCACCTTCACTTTGGTCCAAAACACACGAAAGTGTGTGCCTGTAAAGTTGACATTCTGGTAAAAGAAGAATGATATTTACGAGGTAAATAAGGAACCTACGAAAAGAAAGTCACTTTAAATCCGGGAATGGCTCACCGACAAGGTGACACTTAAGAGAAGTTGAAGGAGAATTTGTTTCATGTAACCCCAGGTCTCAAGGTGCCCTTGCCTTCATTCGTCTCAGACGGCTGGTGCTTTCTTATCTTCCAGCAACGTCCACAGTCTAGGTCTGTGGTCTCACCAGGGACATGGGCCAGCAGCCTTCATGGGCCAGCCTCCCTGGCTGGAGACTTTCCTCCTCTCACCCACCCTCACCCTGCAGCCCAAATAACTCTGCAGAGCAAATCACTAACTCTCTTGCCTCATGTTATTCAAGGGTTCCCAGAACTCTCGAGATGAAATGCAGATTCCTCCGTGTGGTGAGGAATCCGGCTCCTGGCGATTAGGGCCCCACACGTATCACCAGCCCACCCATCCGGTCTTCTTTGCTTTTGCACAAACGGAAGCACCTCTGCCTGTCTTAGGGGCACCCCTCCCCCACAGGGATGCTCTTCCACACTTGTCCTGCCCTCTTTCTGAATCTTCAAACGGTCTCTCTCCTTGGCTCTCTCTCCATGAAGGTTTTCCAGCCTCAGCTGACCCCTTTAGCTGGCACCCTCTCTTGTTGGAAAGAGGTCCTTACGCCTAATGATGTCACTTCCTCACCTGAGGTTCATTTGATGGTGCCTGGCTACAGATGTAGAAATGGAGGCACAGAGAAGTTAAGCAAGTCGCCCAGGATTGCACAGCATAGGGGCCAGAGCTGGGACTCAAAATCAGGCAGCCGGGCTCCAGAGTCTGTACTCGTAACCACCACTCTCTACAGCCCCTCCTCCACCCCACGAGGTGAGGATGATGATTATTCTTGACATAGAGGACGAAACCAACCAATTTGCTCTATGGCTTATAAGCAAAGATGTCTTTTGTGACTGCCCCGAACAAGTTCAGGATAAATCAAATGCTGACAACCTGCAGACTTTATGTCTGCCTTTCTATTCTTTGTCAAGAACACTTAATCCTCACAGGCAGGATCTTGACCTTCATTGTTTTCCCAACCAGGAGCGGTCTTGGATGCAAAGCCAGGGATTCCCACACCTGGGCTACAGCCACCTTGGCCACAACTCTGAGACCCTGCCTTGAGGAGTGGCCAGTGGACAGGTACTGAATGCTGGCCGCTAGCTGATAGGTCCATGGGCTGTTGGGACTGGTGGGCGCCCTAATGACCATCGGATGATGAGATTAGCCAGCCCAGGCGGGCAGATGCTGAGCTGTTACGGGTGCAGCCTCTGGCCTCCTCTGATCAGCACGTCTGAGGCTCATTTGCTAGGTCTCTGCCTCATAATTAAGCAATGACCACGAGTCTGTGCTCCTTTGTTTTGAGAGTCTGAGCATGACAGGGAAGGAAGATAACCATGTTGGATCCTTAGAAGTTAAACGTTCTGCCTCCTAGGTTTGCACGCTGTGTCGAGCTGTGGTTACCCAGCCTGGAGGCTCTCACTCCACCAGCCTGCTGAGTGTCCCTCCTGAAGGCAGCTTCGGGGAGAAAGAACAGCTCCTTGGACTCGTCAGCTGGCGACCTTGAGCAAATCACTGAGGCTCCCAGAGCCTCCTCTGTTCCCTGACCGCTTTGTGGGTGACCCCGAGGATCACTGAGAGGGGCTGCCTTTGTAAATTGTGAAGTGGGAGCCCCATCTGACCTGTGAGAGGTGTTTGCTTGTGAAAAGGACCAGTTTATCTTAGCATCTAGGCTCTGTTATCTTTCCCTTTCCCATTGACCGTCCCTCTAGATTCCTAGATCGTTTAATGCCACAAGTCTTCCCTGGGACCCCCAGTGAGGTGCTCGGTGATGCTTGATGTCTGTGGCCGGGAACTCAAAAGAAGGACAAAGTAGGGCCTGTCCATGGTCCTGTGGCCCTCAAGCCAGGGTCAGGGGAAGACAGAAGGCCCCAGATAAGGCAGCTTTCAGCAGAAAGTTTTCTGCTGGTTTCTATTCTTAACAATCACACGGAAAAGGCACATTTGTGACAAATTTACACTCCACCCACCCCATGTATCCACTACCCTGCTTAGGCAGCAGCATGGCCAGCCTCACAGGATCTCCTCTGGACGTCCCCGCTTCCTAGCGTGAGCATCACACATAGGTTTTGCCTGGTTTTGAGCTTTAAATAAACGGACCCATCCAGGGCTGCTTTCTCGGCACATGACGTGTGTGAGGTCTGTCCTGTGGGGTGTTAACAGCTACAGTTGGCTTGTTCTTATTGCTGTGCATGGAGTCCCACTCTAGGACATGACTGATCTGCTCTGATGATCGCCTTTAGGGGTAGTTTCCAGCTTTTGCTCTGCTGTGAACATTCCAGGCCGTGTCTCATGGTGGGCTTATGCATATTTTCTTTTATGTCCAGACCAGCAGTATAATGGCTGGGTTGCGAGGTGCACTTTTTACTAGATTTAAGCATGTTGTTGGAACTTCACATGCTAAATGCTGTGGTCAACCAGCTCAGGCCCCCAGAGGAGGGGCTGTGAGATTTTGTTAAGAACAGGAAGCCGCAAGTAGCTGGATCAGGCATCCCTTGGTGAGGCTCCTGGACTCTGGTCCCCTCCCCGGAGTCTGGGCTTGCCAGACCATCCTCCTGGGAGGGGAGGGGCATGGGGCCCCCTCAGGAGGGCTGGGGTTAGGGCGTGGGGGGAGGCCTTTGAGGTTCATTTCCCTGCTTTCAGCCAAAGCAGTCTGTCTGTATGCTCTGTTTTTCATGGTGGGGTCTGAGAATGACTTCCTGTGGGTTTTGTTTTTTGTTTTTTTTTACATAAAAGTTTTAGCTGTTTCGACGTTTGAAAAATCCACTGCTCTAAGGTCCTTTCCAGCTAGAAAATTCTGTTTTGGGAGCAGGAGGTGGGTGTGGGAAGGGTTAAGCATTATTCAGCCAAAGCGCAGGGCTGGGCCTCGGTGACCTTTTAAAGTTCTTATAGCTTGGTTTTCGATGCGGGAGATCTCATAACATTCTATAAAAATAGCGTTCAAACAAAACAACTTCCGAAGTTCAAAAGACGTGGAGGAGAGGCTTAACCTTGAGGAACGTTTGGGCAGCATTTCGATGAGGGTCTTAAGGACTGTTTCCTTCACCCACTCACCTCTGCAATTTTTTTTTTTAACCTCCCATTGGCTGTTCCTTATAGTAGTCATTGGGGTTGTTTAGATTCAGAATAGTTCCCATTCTGCCAAAGAGTGGGTGACGTGGGTGGCCTGTGTGTCCCTCTGAAGGGTGGTGGCCTTGCCTCCTCCGACACCAGGCCTAGTTTGGGCCTGTAGTTGCGCTCGGTGAGGGAGGCCGGGCTGTTCGTGGGCCCGGAGAGAAACGTCTCTGCCTTGGCATGTAGCTCTGAGTCAACAGGGCCTGATAAACAGCCCATTTCCCGGGGNAAACAGCTGTTTATTCTTTTGACAGGAGTTGGAACACAGTACCTTCCCTTCCTCCCAGGCCTGCCTCCTTCTGCAGAGCGGAGCTCAATAGAACTTTGTTGATTTGCCTTTTACTCTGTGGGGCGAGAAGCAGACGATGAGGTAGGTGGGGGTGCTGGAATGGTTTACTCCTGCCTTGTCGGGGTCCGTGCGGGGGGGTTGCGAGCAGGGTCTGGGCAGGGAGGAACCTCGCTCTCCCCTGCCCCCCTTGCTGGTGCCCCCAATAGTTCTGGAAGAAGACAAAGTCCTTCTCTCCCGCATCCAGAAGCAGGAGCTGGCGAGATGCTGGCCCCGAGGGTTTCACTGTAAGCTCTGCTTTATTTTCTCCCCCCACCTGGCAGGGCCTCATGGGNGTGCAGACACTTCATTTACCTTATTTCTCTTGGGAAAAAAAAAAACCAAAAAACCTTGCACCGTGACTCGAGGGCCAGACAGTAAGGAAAAGCTGGCCGGACCTAGGCTTCGGATTTCCTGCAAGGGATTCAAGAAAAGGCTCCCCAAGATGGACCTTGGAGAGCAGGTTGTTCCGTTTGCGATGGCTGGAGCGACAATTAGCTGTGTATTTAGTCTGAGACCTGACTCCTCGTTTCCTCCGTCTGTGTTTACTCTGACCCTCATAATGGAAAACAGCGCTGGAAGCAGATCTCTATTTTTTTTTTTCCCACAAATTGTCCCATGTTTCTTCCAACGGGGAGCACTTCCCTGGGTTGCCCACCATCTCAGCAGGGGGTTTGGGGAAGGTGGCACCCCCTTCCTGAGCCCCCTGGCACTGCCCCCTCCCAAGAGCTGGGCCTGAGAAGCAAAGGGTCTGCTTTTCAAACTCAGCACCGTCCCTCCCCCAGTCTCTGTCTGGGTGACTGCGGTAGCCTCAGCCTGTCCGAAACCTAGGTCCCCGCCACTGAAAGCCATGACTCTGGAGGTGATGAGGGGTGAACAAGGGGCAGTGGGTGAGAAAGCCCCGGCGGACACACAGGAGGTGCCTGGAAATGGCAGAATAGTTGAGCCAAGGTTCCCCAGCTGGGCCCGGGGAGCTAGCCCCTCAGCGAGTCTAGCCTGTGAGTGGCCAGCTTGGGGCCAGCTGTGACCCAGGTGACTGTCCTGTGATCATCAAGGGAGACAAAATGAGAAGTTGTGCCAGAGAGACCCGGGTGATCAGTCCACAGATGAGCCTTCATGCTTATTGAGAAACAAGTATTTAAAAGGGGGGCACTGAGACCCAACTCTCCAGACTTGAATCCCATCTCCACTGCTTTATGCTGTGTGACACCGGGCTCGTTACTTAACCTTTCTGAGCCTCTATTTTCCTATCTTTAAAACAGGGATGATGCTAGAGTAACTTCACAGGGTAATTGTGGGGCTCAGTGGAGAGACTAACTGGTAAAACATGTGGCCTGGGGCCTGGACTAGTTTCGTCGGGGAACATCCAAGGGTCACAGGGCCTGAAGCTGATTCCATTTTCAGAGTCATCTTCAAGCAACAGAATGCAGAGTTGCACCCACAGCATCAGGCATGGGAGCGAATATCAGAATGTGGGAAGAGATACCACAGCAAATAACAAACACCGACAAATACTCCAGACGGGACCAAACCCCAAAAAACGACATCATAACAAAACGATGCGAAAATACTATAAAAACTCTTAATGCTTCTAAGCTGTCTACCGCATCCGTCGTATTTTGGCTGCCTGGTCTTGGATGGCCTCTTTATCTGAGGATGACCCTGCAGGCTCGTTTTCAGTAGAGACCAAAGAAAGACGAATCCGTTTGGCCTCTGGCCTGCTGCCTCTTATCACTCAGAGTTTAGAAATGTCCCTTCCAGCTTCACAACTTAGTGTTGGCGGTGCCGCACCTGTAAAGCTTTTGGCTGTTTCTCACTCAGGGAACCCAGCTCTTTGATCCTCTATGGGGTGAGGGGAGGGCACCAATTGGCCGCGAAGCCTGGATCACAGCAACCCCCCCCCCCCAAGCAGGGCACAGAGCAGCATGGGGTTCAAGCCCTTCCTCTCGGGACCCAAGTGGGACGCTCCTGGGCGCTCAGCAAGGCCCCCCTGGGGCAGGTTGTTACTGGGACCCAGGTGGGCAGGCAGGTGGTAGAGCCACCACCTGCAGCCCCAGGACAGGCCCTGCGGCTGCAATGACCCCCTCAGACAGGGGCAGCACTCTTTGCCTTGAGGAAACATTGGGGCCTTCCTGGCCCACTCCCCACTCCCAACAGATCAGGCCCAGCCTTGCAAGGGGGCAGACGTCCAGGCTTCCTCGGCGTCTGGCAAGTCATCGCGGGCCGGGCGGTGCTCCCGCGTCCTGCCATCATGGTGAAGAATCCACGTGGGCCCTGGCGCCAGGGGCCCCCAGTGCGTCTACACGAACACCTTGGTAAACTGAGACTTCCAGCTCTCTGCTTGATTTCTCTTCCAAGTCCCGGGTCCCTGGGGAAAGCCTGTCGTGGGACGTTAAGTCCACAGACGGGGACTTGTTTCACAGACGGGGAGACTGAGGCCAGAGAAGCTCGTGGATCCCGGTTCCCAGAGCTCCACCCACCTGTAGGTCTGCTACACGCGGGAACCTCCCCTTCCCCGCCTGCCTGCCTCGAGCACCGAGCACCGGGCCGAGGGGGCAAACGTCATGAGCGGCCGGGTCCGAGCTGTGGGCAGAGGGGAGGGAGCGCTGGTGACAGCCACGGCTCTACCACAGAGCCATGCATTCTAGAAACTCCCATTACAAAGCACCATCATCATTACGGCTGCCTCGTGTGGCGCATTTCCTGGCCACCAGGCACCATGTGCTTGGTAAACACGATCCCCTTCAGTCCTTTCTAGAACCCCGGGGGTGGGGGGCTTAAAGCTCCATTTTGTATATGTAAACAGGCTCAGAGTTCTCACCCAAGACACAACCAGGACCACTGATTCCAGAGCCTTAGTGCTGGTCTAGTTTCCTCCTGCAATGCCGGGTCTAAGCGTCACAGGGGAGGGTGCGGAGAACTCGGGTTCTGTCCAAGGTCATGAACACCCCGCTGGCTCCTGTGCCCTCCCCTGTCCCCTTAGCTGAGTTGTTTTCTTGTGCAGCTCTTGTCACTACCTGACCTGTATCCTTTTGAGTCCCTTGACTCGAGTGCAATATTCCAGAAGCGACCGAGGCCGACGGGAAGAGGGCATGGGCTTGGGAGGACCAGGGGAGGAATCAGAGGCAGAGAGGAGGATTGGTTAACCGGTGGGAAGGTTTGCTTTCCTCTGGCACCGCTTTCCCCCCTGCCTGATTCCCGTTCTCCCCAGATAATGGCTTTTCCAGGGCTCCTGAGTGCTCTGATATTCAGCTGAGACGTTTACCTTTTCCCCAGACACCAGATGGAGAAAACATGCTTCAGCAGAATTCCTTTCAGAGAGGAATTCAGTTTGGAAGGGATACCTTGACTTAGCCCAGTTGGGGTGTAACTCCGAGATTCTCTGATGTGTGTGTGTGTGTGTGTGTGTGTGTGTGTGTGTTGGTGGTGAGGGGACAGAATGGGGGTGGGTAAGGCAGAGTTAATTTATGGGCCACACTTCGTGTGGGAGCCATGGCGAGGGCGAGGGGCGCTCTCAGGGAGTGGCCCTGGGGTAGCCCTTGCCGGCGTGGGACGGATCTAGAGAATAATCACAAGCATGACAAGAAAGCCTGGGAGGGGGTGGGGTATTCTGGTGGAACTGGCCAAATCTTCGTGAGGGAGGCCCCCAGGTGACCTGGAGCTACAGGCTCCTGCATGAGACATGGTGTCTTTCAGTAGGTCCCCATTCCGTGCCCTACCCCGACACGAGGGAATTTAGAAGCCATCCCACATTTCCTGCTTGGTGGGTAAGACGGCCAACCACCAATTTTCAGAATTATACAGTTTTGAAAATTCTGAGACAGAAACACAAGAGAAGGACTTTTAGACCGTGCTGACTGCCAAATGCCTCATTTTTGTCCAGAGAGAGAAATTTAAATGCTTTAAAAGATCTGTTGGACACACTGCCAACCCTTCCTTCCCTGGGGATGTGGATTCCAGAGCCCAGGAAGCATGGGTACACCCTTTCTAGTGCCTTGCTAACACAGTATTGCGG
>NW_027530971.1:14244871-14251968 GCF_008692635.1 Crocuta crocuta | reverse complement strand
AGTTGGGGGGGGGGGGGGGGGCAGCCGGGGGACTCAGTCAGTTGAGCATCACACTTGGTTTCAGCTCAGGTCATGATCTCACGGTTCGTGAGTTCGAGCCCCATGTTGGGCTCTGTGCTGATAGCGTGGAGCCTGCTTGGGATTCCCTCTCTTTCTCTCTCTCTGCCTCTCCCCTGCTCACTCTCTCTGTCTCTCAGAATAAAGAAACTTAAAAAAATAAAATAAAAGACACAGTATTGGGTCACCCGCCTGACTTCAAGGTGTGAGTCTCCAGCAAAACATAAGCACGTTCAAGTGATCTCCAGAAAGAAATGGGCTTCAAGAGTTGCCTGTGATGCTAGTTTCTGGAATTAAAAAGTTATAAACATATTAGAAGAGAGGATGGGGGGGGGTCTGATACGGGTGCCGCCCAAAGTGTTTATGTTCTCTACCCAGGGAGTTTGGGTGTTTCTCGGTTTAGCGTTCAGTGTTTCTTCTGCTGGGAAGCAGTTGGCATCGGATCCACAGCAGGTGGGGTTGACATAGCTCCGGGGGCCCTTCGGCAATGTTGTCCCCCTCTGCACACGTGGGATGGTGTAGCAGGGCTGGAACAGGGCCCTGGGCTTGATCAGAGAAATTCCAGGGGCTCCCACTTCCGCTTAATGAGGCTGTGGCACCAAACAGACGGATACACCCTGATATGCATTTATTTGCCCCTGATTGGGTGACACGCTCTTACTCCTTTCCCTCAAGTATGTTTTGAGCTCTTGCTAAGCACCAGGCACCATGTTGTCTCATCAAGCCTCCCAACAGCCCATTTCATGGACACCGGTAATCAGAACTAGCATTTGGGGGAGCATTTATACAGGGCCTGGCACAATGTGAAGCATTTTTACGGACATTATCTCTTGGCAATCATCACCACTTTCATCCTCATTTTAAAGATGGAGAAACCCAACTCAGCGATCTGCAATCCCTTTTCTGAAACTCTAGGACCTGGTATGTTGGAGTTCAGAATTCTGGGGGTGCAGATAATATATCATGTTATGTAACGCCCATAATTATGGATTATGCTGCACGACGTAATGAGATACATCAGTATTTATGCAAAGAAGCATGTAAATGGTATCACTTAAGTATCAAAAAGATTATAAACAGCCTCATATCAGCTAGGGTCTTGGTGCCAACTACATTATAAAAAGGCTTTTGGTCTTCGGAGCTTTTTGGAGCTGTGGATGAGGACCCGAGGACCTGCCCCATGTTCAAGGTCCCCTAACTCTGTGTGCATCAAAGCTGGCACCCAAATCCACACTTCTCTGGGAGGGAAGACATCCCATCATTATGACCAGTGGGTACACTCCCCATCTAGATCTGTTTGCTCCCAAATGTGGGACTTACCTTGCACTTTGCATCCATTTGCATCCTGTCCTCATCCCTTGGGAAACTTTAGTCACCTCCGCAGGAAGGTTTTCCCTGACCGCCTGAATTAAAGTACTTCCCAACCTGTCGTTCCCCACCTGGCACCCAGCCCCTCTTCAACCATGGCTTCCTGCCGCGGTCAAGATATATTTAAGTACCTAGTGTGTGCCGATTGGTTGATTGATTGATTGATTGCCCGTGGGTGTGGAAAAGCTGGGTGGGGCTGAGAAGTGGGTGAGCCTAGACTTTCAGGGACGGGGCCGTCTTCCCCTCCAAAGATGGGGCCTGTGGTCAGTATATCAAGGGCATCAGAGCTAGGAAATGCTGGTTCCCCATGATCTGAGGCAGGAGGCAGCTGGAGTCCATGGAAACTGTTTCTAGCTACACCCTCACCTGCCCACATCCATGGCGGACCATGATCAGTCAAGATACTTTCCCTCTGAGCACCAGCGTGGCCTTAGTTAGCACCCTTCCCCACTGGGGTGGGCCTGCCAACTCATCGGATTATCCTACTTGGCCATTGTGAACCTGCCCAACTCAGGGTAGAACATACTCTTTAGCGCTAGTTAAATATTTATGAACGTCTTCTCTATGAAGGTGGCAGCCTTTCTTAGAAACCATACCTCACTTTGCGTTGGTTTAATCTGCTTTTTCCTTTCTCCTTTTTTTTGTTTCCCCAGGAGAAAATAATGAATGTCAAAGGAAAAGTGATTCTGTCAATGCTGGTTGTCTCGACTGTAATTGTCGTGTTTTGGGAATATATCAACAGGTAATTGTGGAGCCTGACGCCCACCTTGGACTTGAATCTCCTAGTATCAGCCAAGTCACCAGGCTGAGATTAAAACTGAGATTAACAATGAAGAAGAGGTCCTACCCTCCCTGTATCCCTGAGCCCTGGACTGTATTTGAAATCATTAGATCGCCAAGTACCTTCTGGTTAATTAATGCCCTTCCGTCCTCTCACATTCCGGATGTCTTGATTTTTGTACCTTTGCCATTCTGGGTAGGTTATATGCAGGAACAGCCATCCTAAGCCCAAATGTAACTCTAATTATTGGTATGACGAGCCATGGAAATTACCTTAAGAAATTTCAGACAGGAATTCCATGAGAAATCCACCCTGCATCTTGCAACTCCAAGATGTTTTCAGAGCTAAAAGGCGTAACTTAAGCTGTTGCCTTTTGCTCCAAAATATGCTCTGAGTGGCTGGCGATTCATTTGTGCCTGGCAAACAGGCGTGGGTGTCTTGTTTTGTTTTCTTTTAACTCTGGAAAGCGAAATGAATGAAACATTTCTGAGGTTTCAAATGCATCCGTGGATTCCCCCCCAAGTGTATGTGCTTCTTTCTGTGCCTCTGGAAATTCCAGTGTCTCAGAGATTCCAGCTGGAGAGGCTCTTGACAGAAAGCAGTCTGCAAACGGCTGCAAAAACGCAAGATCCCTCTGACTTCAGAGGTGCTTTGTCCAAGAAGCCTACAACACAACCCTGGGCCGGGAGGGCTGTCCTGGCACTGCTAATATTTTCACAGTTAAGGTGACAGCCTGGATGAACATTTACATTCTTTCTAGGCTTAAAGCTTAAGATTTAGCCAAGAGCCCCCAGGACCATCTTGGCTACTAAAAAAGGCACTGTCCCTTTAAGTATATCAGTAGAAGGAAAACTCCCGAGCACAGGGGCTCTGACTCCCAGGAGTGCAGCATAGATCTAACCACTTCGGGAGCGTTATTCCGTTTCATTCTGAACGGCTCATTTTAACAGAATCAAGACAAGCTAGAGCGTGGTCAAGTTCGAAGAGGCTACAAAACACGTCTTTCAAATTGAGGAAACTGGGCGTACTGAGTCCTGAGGCAAGATGATTCAGAGTTGGGTGCAGGGACCCTGGGATCCCTTGGGTACTCGAGGGCAGAGGAAATATCCTCTCTGGAGTCTGGAGCTGAGCTGTATGGAGCTGGTTCTGTGCCACCATTGACCTCCTCTGTGACCTTGGGCAAGTTACTCAGCAACTCTGTTCCTCAGTTTCCCTCTTTAAAAATGGGGGGTGATAATAGTAGCTGCTTCATAGGCACATCGTTGGGAAGATTCAATAAGTTATTTTATATAGAACAATTAGGGCAATGCCTGGGACTTACTAAGCACTCAGTAAATGCTAACTGCCATCCCCCCTCCTCTTCCTCCTCCTCCTCCTCTTCCTCAGCTCCAGAGGGTAGAACAGGACAGGAGCTTCTGACAAACAGAAGGGAGGGCTCTAGCAGTTGGAAGAATCCAACAGAAGAACAGTCTTTGGAGTCCCTGCCCTGAGTTGAGATCCTTGTGCAGATAACCTGCAAGCTCTCAATGCTCGATTGTTAAAGCTTGGTGTTTGGAATCTCAGCCAGAATCATATTTCCATATTTTGGGCGGTTCACAAAATTAAAATATGGGAGCCAAAGGCCCCAGGGTGCGTTTTGGCACTGACCTCCTGTAACGAGGGTTATTTTGCAGGGCCGGGCACTCTCCGCGCAGTAGCTGGAGCGGGTTCTGGCCCCTCTCTGGGGCCATGGTTTGGCACCCAGACTCCGGGCACGTCATTCTTCAATGTGAGGAATCTATTGAATGTCTGCAAGAGGCATAAAAGGCAGTAGATCTTTGCCACCTTGTGAATTGGCCATGTGATGGCCCAAGGTGAGCTGAGGGCACTAACCTTAGACAGGTGGACAGCACCAAGCTCAAAAGGATTTTAAAATAACTAAATGGAGGGGCGCCTGGGTGGCTTAGTCGGTTAAGCATCCGACTTTCGCTTAGGTCATGATCTCGAGGTCCGTGGGTTTGAGCCCCACGTCGGGCTCTGTGCTGACAGCCAGCTCAGAGCCTGGAGCCTATTTCAGAGTCTGTATCTCCCTCTCTCTCTGACCCTCCCCTGCTCACGCTGTCTCTCTCTCTCTCTCTCCTAGAAATAAAAATATTTAAAAAAAAAAAACTAAATGGAGCACATCAACTGATTAGGGATACAAGTACAACTCCTACCCTCAGGGGGTTATGATCTAGATGCAGCAAGAAGATAGGCATATAAATAACCAGCGACAGAAGCAGAGGAGGGCTATCAGGGCAGAGAAAAGGAACTGTCGGAGTTAAGGAGGCTAAGATTAGATTTGGCTTGGAGGGGGATCTATTTTTTGCATTTATTTACCACTGTTTATTGAGCACCTACTATGTGCCAGGCACTGTGCTAGGATTGTATCAAGATAGGCACAAAGGAGCTGGCATGTGGTGAAGGATGAATGTGTCATTGCTGTGACCATTGAGATGGGGAAGGATTCTGGGGGAGACGGGCAAGGACAGGGTAGCAAAGAGATGTGACAAGGTCGCCAAGCTGAATCTAGAAATTAGTGCCCTGAGTGCCAGGTGGGCATCTGAGCAATGGCTGGCAGCAGACCATCCCTTCTGCCTCTTCGTTTCCCTCCCTCTTCCACTTCTTGTAGGATCTGGAGTCTGAATCCCCAGCTTCAAATACTGGCTCTGCTTCTCACTAGCAATATGACCTTGGGCAAGTCACTTAATGCTTCTGGGCCTCAGCCTCTACCTCTGTAGGATGAGAAAGAGTAGAACCTACTGCCTGGCTTGTTGTGAGGTTTCAGTGAGCTAACATATGTCAGTTGCTTAGAACGGTGCCCGGCCAAGGGTTAGCTCTTATGCATATTGTCAGAATCAGTATAAGAACAGGGAGTTTTCGAGCATGGTCCTTGAGTCTTGGGCTCAGAGGAGAAACCATAGGTGGTGACAGAGCGTGCGCTTTATTCCTACAAGGAGATGCAGACCCCCACCCCACCCCCCACTCCCCGTGGGGAGAAGGAAGAAGGAGGGGATAGGAGGCCTCAGGGTCTGAAACAACTGTGAGCCAGTCATTTTTTTCAGGGCGGAGAAAGCTGGGGCCAGGCAGGGGCTGAGCCACCGCAGGTGCCTGAGCTCAAGTCTAGAACTCCCACCAGGCTGTACCCGCTTTGGTCACAGGGAGGAGAAGGGGGCAAGCCAGGCTCAGCTCTGCGGCACAGCCTCCCCGCACGGTACAGTGGGTGATGGCAGCTGACGGGTCCTGCCACGTTATCTCCCGAATGCCTCTCAAGTCCTCCTCTCCATCTCGTCACTGCCTTGCTTTGTGCCTGGGCGACGGCCATCACCCCCGACCTGGTCACCCACATTCACTCCTCACCCCTGCAGTCTAATCTCCAATGATCTTCTTCAGCTGCCTGTAAGACCCTGTCCCTCCCCTGCTCAGAACACTTCAAGGGCAAAATCGCCAGTGGGGCCCCAGCAAGGTCTGGCCTCTGGAGACTTCTCCTCCACTTCCTTGCACATTTAAATGCCTCCTAGTTTCCTCAACCTCTTTGTGTATTTTTTCACTCTGTCTGGAACACTCTTCCCATGTCCCCTTCACCTGGACTCCGTTCATCCTTCAGATCTCAGCTCAAACATCCCTGCCTCCTCCAGGAAGCCTTCCTGGCCTTCCTGTTAAGTGCTTAGAGTACGTATGCTTTTTTTTTTAATAGCTTGGAGTTTGAGGTCGCGTAGCTGTGTGATTGCTGAATAAAGTCTGTCTTCCCTGCTAGCTTGAGTGTAGCACAAGTACACATGGACTGAGGTTCTGTGTCTGTCTTAGCCAGGGCTGTGTTCCCAGTACTTGGCACATAATTATGCTCAGCAAGTATCTGCTGAATGAACAGAGATGGCTCAATAGAGGGGTCAAATATTCCCTGGCCCGGCCTTCTAGATGCCTGCAGACCAACTTGTTACCTTCATTAGCTTAAGAAATGGAACCCCTCCCTCAGTGAAGCCACCAGTAGGTGATGGAGAGGTGTCACCATTTTCTTTTTTCTTTTTTTAAAAAATATTTTATTTATTTCTGAGAAAAAGACAGGCAGCATGAGCAGGGGAGGGTCAGAGAGAGAGGGAGACACAGAATCGGAAGCAGGCTCCAGGCTCCAAGCTAGCTGTCAGTACAGAGCCCAACACGGGGCTCGAACCCACGAACCGTCAGATCATGACCTGAGCCGAAGTCGGACACTTAACTGACTGAGCCACCCAGGCGCCCCCACCGTTTTCTTTTTTTATTAAGATTTGAGATTCTTCAATAACCTCTTTCCCACCCCTTGCTCTGAACCACCCTGAAGTGACTACAAGTGAAAATTCCTAGTCCTTCGATAGCTTTGGCTGTGTCTCAAAAGAAAGTAGAAACCTAGGAGTAGGCAAAACCCAGGCTCTCAGCTCAGCCCGACGCTTCAATGGTAATGATTGCAAAATAGCTTTTCTCAGAATTAAGAGTAACATGATATGTTTTTATTTCTCATTTGCTTTCAGCCCTGAAGGCTCTTTCTTGTGGATATATCACTCAAAGTAAGTGCTTTGAATTCTAGAGTTTTAACCCTGCAGCCAGTGGTGGAGCTCTGGTCAAGGGCAAAGGGGAAGCATGGCTTCCCAGGGACCCGGACTACATGTCTCCCCTTCCCCAGATGGGCCCTGATACAACTGTCACTTGAATTATGCCCTTGCTTCTCATCATGGGTTTCTTTAAGTGGTGTCATTTGGAGAACATTCTGTCTTGCTGATGAAAAGAAGACAGGTATTTTTCGTCATGCTGCCCAGGATATGTTTTAGAAAGACCCTTGCAAGAAATTCCTTAGAGACAAAGGATCAGGAAAGAAGTTGGGGTCTCCTCAGGAACTTGT
>NW_027530971.1:14102380-14244835 GCF_008692635.1 Crocuta crocuta | reverse complement strand
CCTCATGAACTAGTATTTATTATTATTATTATTATTATTATTATTACCAAAGACAGTGAGAACTATGTAAGCCTATATTTTTTTTTTTTGAAAGAGAGAGAGAGGGCATAAGTGAGGGGCAGAGAGAGGGGGAGAAGTAGGGCTTACCTGTTTACCCAAAGCAGGGTTCATGTGCATGAGAGAGAGAGAGAGAGAGAAGTGGGGCTCGAGGTCACCCGATACAGGATGTAGGGCTCTTTCTCACCCAAACTGGGGATCGAGCTCACCCGATGTGGGACCCGAACTCATGAACTGCGAGATCATGACCTGAGCCGAAGTCAAATGCTTAACGACTGAGCCACCCAGGCGCCCAGCCTTCATTTTCTAGTGTTGGCTTGGTTGCCAGGAAGCTCAGAACAGTCTTGTGCTTAACTGTTTGTACTTTCATCAGCCTTCGTTTCTGATACAATTTATTCCCTGGTGTTAAATCCTGGCTTTTATGCTTACATTCTATGGGATCTTGGCAATTTGCCCAAACCCACTTGGCCAAATTCTCAGCTATAAAATGAACATAAAGATAAAACCTTTATTATCACAAGTAGCTGGGGATGACCAGCTTCATATGAAAACACCTACGTGAGTGATTGAATATTTCTCTTTCTGTCCCTTTTGTTAGTATTAAGTCTTATGTCGTCTCCCTGTGTATGGTCATCTGAAACACCTCCTAAAAGTAGATGAGCTTTAAAACAGCTTTTTTAAAAAAAAATTTTAAACATTTATTTATTTTGGGTGGGGGAAGGGGCAGAGAGAGAGGGAGACACAGAATCGGAAGCAGGCTCCAGGCTCCGAGAGCTGTCAGCACCGAGCCCAACGCGGGGCTCGAACTCACAATCTGCAAGATCATGACCTGAGCCAGAGTCGCCCACTGAGCCACCCAGGCGCCCCTAAAACAGGTTTCTTACCATCATGATGTTCATGTCTCTTATTTGTCCAACCAAAGGACACTGCACCTCTGCTTCCCCCTCTCTCCCCTTCTCCAGAAAGTCCCCTCCCTGGAGAGACTCTCACAATGAGAGAGTGGAAATTTCCACATGTGGGTGGTGAGGGTGGCTTCTGATTACAGTTTCCTGAGTTTCTGGTTCAGAGACCCTCAGATTTCCTGAGGCTGTCACTGCTGACCTTTGTAGCAACTTGTATTTTAGTTCAGCAAAAGAGATCCTTCTTGAAAATATACACTGGTCTCTCCCTTGTTTTTTAATTAAGATCACAACTTTTTACAGTAATTTTCAACTTTGCTAAAGCTCTTTGTTATATGTTATTTCATTTAGTTTTCAAAGCCACCTCCATGGTGGGTTTATTATCCTTGTGATCGTCACCATCCTTATTATTACATATCTGACTTTTCAGAGGAAAAAACCAAGATTCAGTGAGGGGAAAGGTCTGTCACAGTTACACCACTAGTAAGTGTCAGATCCGTGACCCACGCTTATGTATCAATGTTCCCCAGCTTATTATTCCTCTTGCCTCCTGTCTCCCTGCCGGGGCTCCCTGGATGAGCTGGGCCCCGGGGGCTGCGTGCGCTATGGAGGAGAGGTCCAGGCAGCATTGGGTCCATCTTTCCCTCCTTCAGCTAGAGCAGCTTGACTTCTTTTCTTCCTTTTTTTTTAGTTTACATTTTAATTCTAGTTAGTTAACAGTGTTATATTTGTTTCAGGTGTACAATATAGTGATTCAATGCTTCCATACATCACCCAGTGGAGAATAGCTTCACTTCTGTTTTATGAACGGGCAGAAAAAAAGAAAGAGAGCGGGGAGGAGGGGAGGAAGGAAGGAAGGAAGGAAGGAAGGAAGGAAGGAAGGAAGGAGGAAGGAGGAAGGAAGGAAGGAAGGAAGGAAAGAAAGAAAGAAAGAAAGAAAGAAAGAAAGAAAGAAAGAAAGAAAGAAAGAAAGAAGGGAGAGAGAAAAAGAAAGAAGGAAATTTAAGTAATTTTCTGCCATAAAGCGTTTGGAACCGCCCCCCCACCTGCCCCACCGCCGCCACGCAGTTTGGGACTGTCTCATCTTCTAAAAATGTTTGTCATCTCTTTCATTTCTTAGAAACCCAGAGGTGGGTGACAGCAGCACGCAGAAGGGCTGGTGGTTTCCAAGCTGGTTTAACAACAGGTAAGGTGGTGGATGGGGTGGCCCTCTGTGTTCGTCCGCCCACCTGACACTTATAGAATCAAAACAAAATGGTTTCGTGGTCATGGCCTTCACGGTCACTTGTCTTTCTGGCCTATTGAAGTCATACAAGGAATCTATTCCATGGTTGGGACGAATATATTGAAGGTTGGGAGTTATGGTCAAGTTTTTCCATTTAATTTGAGGGTGAGTGGGGCTTGGGCTGAAGTTCAGGCCATGGGAAAGATGATCACAGGAGGACTGTTCCAGCAAGTTCCCTGGCCCCCTGAAATACTTCTGGGTCACGAGACTGCTAACTGTGCTGGCTTGGAAGAAAAGTGAGAAAGCTGAGTACTGAGCCTTCTCACCAACATTATGTGTTTATGAATAAACGTTTCGCATCATGAAGCTTTCTCCAGACGTTTTTCCGCCGTACAAGTTCTCCGCCTTGGAGCCCGTTTTCACGAGCCCTTCACTGGCTGTCCTGGCGCCATGGATCAGCCTCTGCCTTACTCTGCTTGCTTTCCCTTTGTACGTAGGACCCACAGTTACCAAGAAGAGGAAGACGCGGACAAGGGAAATGAACAAAGAAAGGAACACAATGAAGGACTTCAGCTGTCAGACTGGTTTAATCCACAGTAAGAAAAGAAGCGTCTCACCATGTACAATAAATCTATTAGCCCCCATCACAGGTGGTGGGGACTGTGTAGGCAACAGTGCCATTGAGAACATTCCCGGTAGGGGATACAGAGTCTTAGCATCTGTCAGGCTTTCACCATAGACTAGATGAGAGTCCCAGAGTCTGGATGTTTTAACTCAGATGCTGGAGCCACAACGCAGAGATTCTGACAGCAGTTGTCCAAAGGCAGCAGGTGAATCACAAAATCCTGGGGCTGGAAGGGGTCACACTGACCATGAGGTGTTGTGGAAAGCGACAGCATGTAGGATCAGAGCAAGGAAATTCTTGCTGAGATTCAGCTCATTTATCTGAAAAATGGCAGTGATGGTGAAACATCTCATGGGGTCATGCGTGCATCATTAAGCGATCATACGACAAATGTTTACCAAACACCTACGATTGCCAGCTGGTATTTTTCAAACTACCGGTCACTATCCATTAAGATGTTTAGAAAACTAGCTTAATGGGGCAAAATTAGCTTTTTTAAAAAAAATTGAAATCAAATAGAAAATCAGAGGGCATCACATGAAATAGAAATAAGGATAAACACTATTTAGTTGAATTATTGTTTCCGTGTATATGTGTTTGTGCATGCATTTCGTTGTGATGCAAAATGCATTTCTCACTCGGAGTCATGGTCAAAAGTACTGTGCTAGATGTGGTGTGAGGCACAGGAGACGGAGAAACTGATCCATGTGGAAATGTCCAAGAAGCCCCTCGCCTGATAGCAGCAGGAGATGTGCAAGCACTATTTGCCAAAAGTGGGAAAGAGGTGTGGCCGATCTGACTCAGAAGAATGCGGTTGGGGAGTAAGGAGGCAGGAGCTGTGGAAGATGATCAGAGGACTGTGAGGCCTGAGAGATGGGTGGGCAGTGGTGTCGTTGACCAGGATAGGGACTGGTGGAAGACAGCCAGGTCTAGGAGTCAGGGTAGGGGGTGAGCTCTACCAGGGACGTATGTGGGTTCTGGTACTTGTGGGGCATCAGGACAGAGATTCACGGAGTGCCTGTCTTAGTCTGTTCGGGCTGCTATCACAAAACACCACTGACTGGATGGCTTATAAACAAGAGAAATTTCTTTCTCAGGGTTCTGGAGGCTGGGAAGTCCAAGAGCAAAACCCCAGCATCTTTGGTGACTGGTGAGAGCTCACTTCCTGGGTCACAGACAGCCGTCTTCTTTGTCCTCACACAGTGGATGGGGCGGGAGCTCTCTGAGACCTCTTTCATAAGGGCACTAATCCCATCAGTGAGGGCCCCACCCCCATGAACTAAGCACCCCCAAAGCCCCCACCTCCAAATAGCATCACATTGGGGATTGGGTTTCAACATATGAATTCTGGAGGGCGGGGCACAGACTGTCAGTTGATAGCGGTGCCCATGAGCTCCGTGAAAGGTGTATGCTAGAGATGTGGGGTGAGGAGCTATCAGAGTGAGGGGGCCACCCAGGCAGAGGACTAGAACCACATCTTGTCTGATGTCCGTACTTAAAGGGCCAGTGAAGGAAGAGGAATCTGAAAAGGGGCAGGAAGAGCTGTAGAGGAGGCTGGGGAGAGAATAGCAACTATCCCAGTAGGGGCGGTGTGAGCTCTGGAAAGACCGAGTACGTTCTGGCAAGCCCTCTTTTTGTTTTGGGGGAGGGGATCATATGTGTGTAAGGATGAGAATTTTGCCCTCCCCTCCCCCTGCCCATGTGTCATTCAATGAGCTGGGCACCAGGGTAGCCATCCACGAGATGCTAAAGCGTTACTGGAAACACAAAGATATGGAAGCACGGTGGCTTTGATGAGCCCCTTAGGTGTGTGTGTGTTTGGGGCGGGGGGACAGGGAGACCTCCGCCAAAAGGTGGGCTCGATGAGCCAGGGATAGTCACCAAGCGCCTTTCTAAGGAGGCTGGATGCTTTTACTGTGGCGTTTGTGCTCCGGGAGCGGGACTTGGGGGGCAGGATGAGGGCTGAATTACTGGAGACAAAGAGGCGAGCCCGATCGTGGTCACCAGCTGTCACCCCCCACCCCCCCCACCCCATGCATGGCTCAGCTTCTCCTCCACACAAATGGTGAGCATATATTTAAAGAATATTGGTTTGAAGAGCCTCCAAATTTAAGGCTTCCCAGGGCACCAAAGTATGTTTCCTGCATAAATAAATGATTAGATAAACAATTGAATGAACAAATAAATATATTTATATAAATGTACCCTTTCATGTAAATGACCTACAATGCATTACCTTGTATTGTGCACACATTTCCACATCAAGATCTCTTAGCTTCTGGGACAGTACCTCCTCTGAATTTCCCTCCTCCTCCATTCTGTCTTCTTCGTCTCCTCCATAAGGGCCTCTCCCTCATCATACAGTAGAGTTTCTGGAGGCTACATCCAGTATTCTCGTCTCTCTTCTTTATACACCGTCTTCCAAGGTGCTCGCACCCACTTCCATGGCCTGAGACACTGGCGGGTGCGAGTGACTCCGCACATTTTAGATCTTCAGCCCGAAGATATCCTGAGCCCAGACTTGGATGTCTGTGTGCTTGACATCTGTGTACACGCCTCCCGTGACCCAAATGGATTTGCACTTTCTACCCTCGCTCTCATTCCCCACTTCAAGCCAGGGGCTGGAATACCTCTCTGGTTCAGCCTTTCCCTCCACTCACCCCACAGGGTCTGTTAATCCTTCCTCCAAAATCTGCCCACGTCGTCTCCTTCCCTGCATTCCACAGCCCCACCCTGGTTCCTGTCGCCATCCATCCGCTCTTCACAGGATCCTCCCCTGGAGTGCTGATGCTTATCGGGAGTTCAGTACAGAACACGCTGAACACATCTTTTTTGACCTGGTTCATATTGATAGAATTTTAACACTTCCGCTACCAAACGCGTGGGGACCACAATGTTCCCATTAATAAGTACGTAAGATTCAAAAGCTAGCAGTAACCTAGGTAGCTGTGCGTTTTCGTGATAGAGGCCATTTTATTTCGTGGAAGGCTCTGCCCTAGAGTGGAGCCGCACAAACTGTCGCGGTGGGTGCCGTGCTTAGAAGAAAGGCATTTCAGCCATCTGTCCTGGCAGTTCTTCTTTTTAGAGCCCCATCTTTGTGACTTGGGACCCTTCTGGCACTTGACAATAGCGAGGACTAGCTCTCACACGTGGGTGGCCTGCCCTGTGTGGCTTCTTTTGTGGGAGACAGTGGACGGTTTTGCCGACTACGACTCCTTGATACAGAGGTTCATCCCAGGAGCTGATCTGGTCCTCAGGCTCGCTTCTCTCCTGCCCCCACATTTTCAGGCTGTCATCTGGCTTCTTAGGGTCAATGACATGTGGGAATTGCCAGTGAAACTTAATAATTAACAGCTGGGAAATAGAACATTTTAATTTTTAAGTAAACATTAATTTTTAATATTGCTGCTTTTTTTCCCCCCCTGCTTGAAGGAATCTTCCCAGCCAAGCCACCAAACCGGACACTGCTTTTCTGACTCAGTCTTTCTAGAAGATGTGGACAGAGGGGGCGCACTGCTGTGAGCAGGCTGACCACCTGTTGGGACTGTGAGATTGTCCAGGGGTAGGACGGGGCCTCACATCTCCCGTCACACTCAGCAGCGGGGCTGGTGTGCGGGGCAGGGGCTTAGGAGCTGTGCTGTGAGGCCTTGAGTGCCCTGGTCTGGACCTTCCTATAAATCAAATAGCTGAATATGCAGCTCCCTTCTCTTGTTCACCTCTGCCTACTTTCTTAACTTGTAAAACGGGGGTGAGGATGGCATCCACTTTATAATGTGCATGTGAAGGTTACATGAGAGTGAAAGTCCAGCACGTAGCCCCCCATGCATCATAAGTATTAGATAAGTACATCTGGTCAGCTGCTGCTATCCTTCCCTCCCCTTCCTTTTTTTTTATTTTTAAACAACATTTTTTTTATTGTTTATTTATTTTTGAGAGAGAGAGAGAGAGAGACAGAGTGCGAAGAGTGGGGAAGGGATAGAGAGAGAGGGAGACACAGAACCTGAAGCAGGCTCCAGGCTCTGAGCTGTCAGCACAGAGCCTGACATGGGGCTCGAACCCACAAACTGTGAGATCATGACCTGAGCCGAAGTCAGATGCTTAACCGACTGAGCCGCCCAGGCACCCCATTGTTTGTTTCTTTGTTTGTTTTTTAATAATATTACCTGCTTACAACATGTCCAGCTCATACACAGTTGTAAGACTTAGCTAGTGGGCTTGGTCAGAACTACTAAAGTATCCTCAATGGGATAAAACTAAGGATGGCAATGAATGAGGCAGTGATACAGGGGAGAATTTAAGTTCAGAAACGTTGGTTATAGATGTACAAGTCGTGTGTGTGTGTGTGTGTGTGTGGTGTTTGTGGTTTGAAATCCTGCCATTCAACAAAGCGGGGGGCGGTGGTTATATGACTAAAAGCATCACATTAGCTTCTAAAAATATAACAAAACAGAAGCTCATTATTTCTCATTGTACACTGGTAAAAATGCCAGAGTAGCTAAACCTTAGCTTAAAGTTAAGTGGAACCTCAGCTTAAAGTTAAAACCATGGCACACGTGGGTTTTACCCCCAGCTTCATCAGCACAGTGAGTAAACGTCCACAGAAGCAGCAATGTAGGGCAGAAGCTCAGAGCAGGGACTCCAGAGTTGGACCACCTGGGTTCCCACACCAGCTTTGCCCCTTACTAGCTGTGTGACTTTGGGCAAGTTCATTAGCCTCCCTGGGCTGCTCACGGATAAAATGGGGATCAGCATAGCACCTCTGGAGGGTGATGCCCTTAGCACGGTGCCTGGTCTCACAGGAAGTGCTCAGCGGATCTTAGTTACCAGCCGTAGCAGGCAGCTGTGGGACCTTGAACAAGCCTTGGTTTTCCTGCCTGGACAATGGACACACGTGGCAGGACTGTTGCGAGTACTAAATGAGAAAGTGTAGGTGAAGGTGCTTTCATGTTATGATCGAAGGAAACCAGGAAGAGCTGTTCTCGGCGCAGCGGGCACACGTGGGGTGCGAGGGCAGAGCTGAGGCTGCAGGTGCATGGGGGAGGGCCAGGACCGCAGCCTCAGAGTGCCCCCTCCCACCTCTGGGGGCCATTCAGCTGTGCAGGGAGAGGAAGGAGGCCAGAAGCAGGGCACAGGCCCCAGAAGGGAGGGACCACCATCTGTAGAATGAGAGGGAAATGCTTGGTGACAGATGGGACAGGAAAAGAGCTTCCTGAGTCTCTTTTCCACTCTGGGGCTGAAGCTGGGGCCAGATGGGGGTCGACCCAGCCTTGCCCAACCTGTGGAAAACCCAGCTCTGTGATGGGGTAGGTTTTGTTTTTGTTTTGTGACACCTCCCTGCCCTGCCCTGCGTGTAGGACTGGTGCGGGCGGGATGGGGGCGGTTCTCATCGGCTCCATCTGTTTGCTGACATCTCCCCGCCAGCGTCACCAGGGCCACATGCATGCAGCCCGCAGGGACCCAGCAGGGACCGGCCGGACTTTGCCCCAATCACTGGCCATCTCCCCTCCGTGGATGAAGTACAAGCAAATGCCTAAGGGGAACAGGCCCCTTCGTGCTGGGGATTGAGTCTCGTGACTGTGTTTCAGTCTCTGCCTCCCAGAAGGGGAAATGCAGCCACTTCCTGAGTGAATGGGGGGTCAGAGCTGAGTCTGTGTCACCCCCCGCCCCCACCCCGCCGCGGGGCCCCAGCGGCTACTCAGCCCTTCCGCGTGTCTACCCTCTGCAGCTGGTCAGTGTCCTGATGCTTGTGTTGCTTCCTGTGTTTGTACTGGTTTTGACGGGGACAGTCCCCATCAGGCATTCTGTGTGCAAAAAGCATGCGTTCCCTTCCTCTGCTCACTCTCCTAGCAAAGAGGCAATGTGGTCTGGGCAGAGGGTCTGTTAGAGCCCCATGTTCTGGCCTTGGCCTTGGGGGTCCTCTGTGGAATCGCTTCTATTCTGGGTGACTCTGACTCCTTGTTTGTAAAATGGATGATAACATCAGAAATTCCTTTCCAGCAAAAGGCAAATTATCTTTCTCTCTTTTGGCTCCAATGTCACTCTCTCATTCTCCTGAGTCAAGAATTAGGGCCTTCTTAGGTGCAGATGGCACCCACAGGGATAAATGACACCCAATTATGCCACTGGTGGTTTAGGAAGGGGCTGGGAGATGGCAGAAGGGATCCAGAAGGAAGAAGAGAGCTAGGAAAGCAGCAAAAGGGGACAGAGAATGAGATGTACAGGTAAGACAAGGGCCCCCAAGGCAGCCCTCAGAGGCACCTGTCCTGAGAGCCTCCTGTCCCTTACTCAGAAGATCTGCCCCAGCAAATGTCACACCACCCAGCCAACTGCCTGGAGCTCAGTCCGGATCCAAGGACAATCTCAGCATATCATACCTGACCCCAGTTTCTCCTTGGACAGTCTCAGCCCCACCTTAGGAAAGCTGTCCTGACTCACGGGGCCCTATATTTTGTCACCAGGAAACGTCCAGATGTTGTGACAGTAACCGAATGGAAGGCGCCAGTCGTGTGGGAAGGCACTTACAACAAAGCCATCTTAGAAAATTATTACGCCAGACAGAAAATTACCGTGGGTTTGACGGTCTTTGCTGTTGGAAGGTAAGTGTCCCTGATAAAACTGACCTCCACTTTTTCTTGTTTCATTGTCCAAATGTTTGTGAGGGGACCCCTGGGCTTACAGAGCGGTTCCTGCCTTGTCTGAATTATTAGATGGGAGACTGCTACAACAGGAGCATTCTAGTCTTGTGTCTGCTGAGACCCCCAAAAGGCTAACAGAGCAAAACAACTAGGTGAGTCGACTCCTTCCCACCTCAAAGTGGGAGTCTCGGATGGCAGGTAAAAATATCCGCACACCCACGACGACCTCCTTCCTGACCTCCATGGCTTTCTCTGGAAGTTTCAAACATGGCAGTTGTCAGTCCAAACATGTGTCACTCTTTGTCCTACACTGTCAAGACCCAGGACTGAGGACTGGAGGCTTTACAGCAAGTTCTGGGTCCAGACTGACTCAAGCATAGTGGTTCTCCATATTGGAACATGGCTGACCGCTCCTTCCCTGGGTTCCTCAGGTCTTCTCGGCCCCGAGAGATTCAGCAAACCAGAACTTCATCTTCTAGAGGCTGGGGAGGTTCCTGTTTCAGATTCCATTTCCTTGTTTAGAACGCCCCTTCCAAAGCTGCAATCAGTCTTACCTGAAATTAGTAGCCGTAATATTAGTTTTAAAATGTAACCCAGTTGACTCTTTTGGAGAGTTTCTGTGGGTGTTTTTCTCCCCAAAACATATGCCAATGTTCAGTTTTTCTATTCCCCACCCCCTGCTGTGGGCCTTTCTTATGGTTCGTCTCCTGAAAACCACGTGGAAAGTTGAGCCCTTGGGCTGCACAAAGAAGGTCAAAGGCCTCGGGTGGTCTGAGCCCAGGTTCTGCCCACTCTGAAGACCTGAGGAAGAGCCCCATGAAGATCTGATGGTTCGCCTAAGACCTCCAACCCAGAGGCCCAAAATCACTGCTGTCACAATACTGCTTCGTCACCTGGGCGGCATCTCTAATAGGGATGGTGACTCTGGAGTTTTGACATTTTCCTCAGGAGAATCTGTACCCTTCTGAGTCAGGAGCCGATACTCAGCTCGTGGCACAAACGTTGTAGACTGATTCAATGCGGGCGTTCCCAAAAAGAACTGAATGCGGGCATTCCCAAAAAGAACTGAATACTCTACAACGGCTTCACCGTCCAATTGCAACTCTGTTGAACCATGCATAAGGTGCATATCCTGGAAAGAGCCCTATTTGTAAATCGCATATCCTGGGGCAAACCCTGTGCTCTCCTCTCTGAGTTTGCCCTCCACAGCAATAAATCCTCACAAGAGTGGATTTGGACTTTTAGGAGGTGTGATGTTTGGTTTCTTTTCAAATAACAAAGCAGGAAGCCAACAGCAGTGTTTTAATCCCTAAACAATGTTAAACCTCCTGTGGCCCCTCCCTTACCCCAGGATTGTCTCCAAAGCTTCAGAGCACAATGGATTTTTCTTAAAGTTCCAGAATACCCAAGAATTTCCTGGCCACCAGCCACAGAGCCATGTTAAACTCCCTGTTTATACTGCTCAGATATCATCTTTCCATTTAAATAAATCAGTACTATAAACTCTTGGGCTTCTAGAGGTCAGCACTAAAAGCACACTTTATTTTGGAAGTAAAGAAAGGAAATCCAGGCAGCAACCGAAAAGCAAAACAAAGTACCGGTTATTATGGCTCATAAAACATCTTGATAGGCTGCTGGTATGATCAGCGAATTAAATTCAATCCACAATCACCGAGCTGAGCATGAGTCTGGGGTCTGCGTGAGTTGTGTTAGGCCCGCTGACTACTACATCTTCCTCCTCTCTACAATCTCCATGGCTTCCCAAGAGTGTGTAGCCTGGGTTACAGAAGACCCCAACACGACATGTCTTGAAGGAATACATACATTGCTAAAATGTCACCACCCACCCATTAGAATGGCCCCAATCCAAAATACCGACAATACCAAATGCTAGCGAGGATGTGGGGCGACAGAGACTCTCATTCAATACTGGTAGGAATGCAAAATGGTACAACCATTTGGAAGATGGTTAGGCAGATTCTTACAAAACTAAACATTGATCTCACCATGCCATCCAGCAACGGCACTCCTTGGTATTCAGCCAAAGGAGTTGGAAACTTATATCTACAAAAACAAAAAAACCACAAAAAAACAAACCCCAGGAAAAAAACCTATACACAGATATTTACAGCAGCTTTATCCCTAATGGCCAAAACTTGAAGGCAACCAAGATATCCTTCACAAGGTGAATGGCTAGATAAACTGTAACGTCTAGAATATTATCAGCGCTAAAAAGAAATGAGCTATCAAGCCATGCAAAGACATGGAAGAGTCTTAAATGCGTGTTGCTTAGTGACAGAAATGAATCTAAAGGGGCTGTATACTGTATGGTTCCCACTCTATGACATTCTGGAAAAGGCAACATTTTGAAGACACTGAAAGATCAGCACTTGCCAGGGGTTGGACAGGGGCCAGGAGTGGATCAACGGGCAGCACCCAGGATTTTTAGGGCAGTGACAATACTCTGTATAATACCATACATAGCGTAGCGATGGATACATGTCACTGTACGTTTGCCCAAATCCATAGAACGTACAACACCAAGAGTGAATCTTAATGTAAACCTTGGGGTAATAATGACATGTCCGTGGAGGCTCATGGGTTGCAAGGCAAGCGTCGCCCTGATGCTGGATATTGATAGTGGGGGGAGGGGTCACGGGAAGCCATGGGAGAGAGGGGCCAGGGGAGGTAAATGGGAACCCTCTGTGCTTTCAGCACAGTTTTGCTGTGAAACTAAAAATGCTCTAAGAGATAAAAAGTATTTTGAAAAACAAGGAAAAGTTAGTTAAACCAAGGTTAAAGCAGAGGTTGTTTGCTCTGGTGTTTAGATGAGTCTTTCGATGGTGGTGTTTGAACAATGGATTGGTGTTTGGGGTGACCAGTGGGAAGTTCACAGGGTGAATATGTAATATAGAGGGCTATCCATGTCCTGTAACCCATTCTCTGGGTCCCAGAGGAGGATAGAAGAATGGTGATAGTTAGGCTTAATACATCCCCAAAGGACCCAGATGTCACTCTTGCATCTGGTAGGGCAATAGCAACATTGGGTATAGTACGAGGGAGAAGTAGCGCCCCCTGCTGTTGGGCAGAGGATACCAATTTCCAGTTACAAGATGAGTAGGTTCCAGGGATCTAATGTATATCATGGTGATTTAGCTAGTAAAACTGTATTATACACTTAAAGGTGTTAAGAGAATGGATCTCAAACGTTCTCACCACAAAAAAGAGTTGATAGTTACGTGGCATGATGGGGGTATTAGCTAAAGCTATAGTGATAATCATTTCATAATATATAAGCATTCAGATCAACACTTTGTACACCTTAAACTTACACGTTATTCTATGTCAATTCTATCTCAGTAAAACTGGGGCAAAAATAACTAGCACCCACTTTGCCTGCCCACAGTCTGAACCAACTGATAAATAAGACAAAAGGCTAAGTAAGGTAGATGATCGTGAACATCACCTTCATTACAGGTAAAGCTGGTACTGGAGAAGGTGGCTTCTATTTGTGGACCCTAGGTCTCCTGATATTGAATCACGGAATCAGAAAGATTGGGTACCCAGGTTTCCAGGTGTGGAGTAGGGCCTGACCCACTAGGGCTCCCTTTAAGGCTCCGAGCTCTTAAGACCACAGGCTCTCCCCACCTGGCTGGCAGCAATTTCCAAGAGTGAGAGTGGTGGTGGCAGAGCCGCAGACGCCCTGTTGCTCTTCCAAATTCAGCAGGTAAGTCCCTCCTCTTCCCCAAAGTGGAGCGAATGAATGGTGGAAGGCAGCCAGGAATGTTACACTATCAGATGTGGAAAACACATGTCTAGGATGGAGGAAATCATTCCTCCCCTAAACTGTAAAACAAAACCAAAACCAGAAAAAGATGATTAGAATAGCACGCAGCCTCCTGCCCAAATCCCAGCGGTTAAGTTTGTCCCGTTCTCCTTTGTTTCAGATACATCGAGCATTACTTGGAGGAGTTCTTGATATCTGCTAATAGGTACTTCATGGTTGGCCACAAAGTCATATTTTACATCATGGTGGATGATGTCTCCAAGATACCCTTGATAGAGCTGGGTCCTCTGCGTTCCTTCAAAGTGTTTGAGATCCAGCCTGAGAAGAGGTGGCAGGACATCAGCATGATGCGCATGAAGATCATTGGGGAGCACATTGTGGCCCACATCCAGCACGAGGTGGACTTCCTCTTCTGCATGGATGTGGACCAGGTCTTCCAAGATAGCTTCGGAGTGGAGACCCTGGGCCAGTCGGTGGCTCAGCTCCAGGCCTGGTGGTACAAGGCAGATCCTGACGAGTTTACCTACGAGAGGCGGAAGGAATCTGCCGCATACATCCCGTTCGGGGAAGGGGATTTTTATTACCATGCGGCCATTTTTGGAGGCACGCCCACTCAGGTCCTAAACATCACCCAGGAGTGCTTCAAGGGAATCCTCCAGGACAAGAAAAATGACATAGAAGCCGAGTGGCATGATGAAAGCCACCTAAACAAGTATTTCCTTCTTAACAAACCCACTAAAATTTTATCTCCAGAATATTGTTGGGATTATCATATAGGCTTGCCTTCAGATATTAAGATTGTAAAAATATCTTGGCAGACGAAAGAGTATAATTTGGTGAGAAATAATATCTGACTTTAAATTGTGCCAGTAGGTTTCTGTATTTGAGAGAGTAGTGTTCTGGCTACTTCCTCAGAAAAGTAACACTTAATTTTAACTTCTAAACAATACTAACAACACGCCAATGGCTCTTCTTCCTGATAACTTTGAATCTTGCAGTATGGGAGGATGAAGCCTACAGTAATCAGATGTAAATTCCCAGGGATTTCTTATCTCTTCTGGGTTGGGGGGGGGGTGGGGAATACTATCAACTGAACCAAACAACAACAACAACAAAATTGACACAGGCCAAAAAAAAAAAAAAAAAAAAAGCCAGAAACACTCTACCTGTGCTAGCGAATGTACTGGAGAAAAGGATGCTAAGGGAAGTGTTTGGCAGCAAGATACAGTTGTGAGGAGGGTCATCCCCTTGACTTCAGTGTCTTTGCTGAGACAAGAACTCTGAGTAAGGGCGCGGTTACCTTGGCAATCCTCACATGGTTTCACTAGCAGACTGCTTCAGGCCATTTGCTATCCGTGTTCTCTTTCCATCAGGAAAATGTTGTTTGGCTTCTGTGGAGAAGACTGGTGGTGATTCCCAATGGACATCATGGTGGCGAATGTTTGGAGTCACAGGGAATCTGAAGGAGCCAGTGGTTGCTCAGCACGGAGTGAAAAGAGACTCAAAGTTGAGTTTGCCATGAAAAGGCAAAGAGAGTGGAAAAAGAGGAGGCTGATATCTGTGGGCCCCCTCGGAGGGACCAGCATTGGGCTGGTGCTTAAAGACAGCATGGGTCCGGGCGCTGAGTGGGGGGCAATGTGGATAGTCTCCGGCTTTCTTAGACCCACAAAGACCAGTGCAACGGGGACTTGACTGGAAGATGCTGCTTGTTTTGCCCAAGTCACACTCAGCCTGCCAGACTCTTGTGTTTAGTTCCTTGGCCGGAGAAGTGAGTAGGCAAAGGCCCACGGTGGACTAAAGAGGCCTGCAAGGAGTTACATTTCCCAAAGTTGGGCTTCATGACAATAAGTCATCAACATGCCCTGTTGCCACCTGCTTTAACCCTCAGGGTTGCTCAGCCCATCATGCCCCAACCTGGAGGGCTGACATCCAGGAGCTGGACTGGATTGGGTAAGCCCTTGGGTCAAGTAACCTCTCGTTTTCCCCTGCCCTGTCTGCACTACTGAAGTGTGATGAGCAGATACATTTAATAAAATGAGCTAACTGATTTTATATCAAAAGCAGAAGGGATGGCAATGAGAGATTCAATCCTCATGAATGAATAGCTTAACACACAATACCCTTCTCTAAGAGAAGCTATGAAATCCTACATATTACTTCAAGTTCAGCAATTCAACGTACGGTTAGGAGGCAACATTTACATATGCAGGTATATTTATAGTTTGCTTGTGTTCTAGTTTTGGTCACTTGTTTCCATTTTTAAGTGATTTATTCGAAGAGCCACCGCACTGGCTTGGTGCTCAGCACAATGGGCTTTTTTGATAAAACGAAGCCTACATTTTTTTCCTACCATTTCACTGTGCCTCCTACTCTTCAGCCCTTGCCAGAAAATCTCACAACCCAGCAAAACAAAGCAAAACCACCACCACCACCAACAACAACAAAATCCTGAAGAAGTGGACTGTGTAAGAGAAAATGGAGACCACGTGTCCATTAGGACACTGCCTCTCCAGAACTCAGCTTTCCTGGGATCCATCCCTTCTGGAGTAGAGACAGTTAAGCATTTAAATCCTAAACCAAAGAAATGATCTATCTTAAAAGATTAGGGAAGAGGGTTGATGTTTACTTTTGAGCGAATGTTGATATTTTTTTAATTCATTTAAATTTAAATCCCCAAACTCAAGATCTCATTGATAGTTATTCTTAAACATTAAAAAATAATAAAATTCACACTTCACAACTGAATAAATTATTTTCTCAGTAGATTCTGGTCTGTCTCAGTAGATTTATGGATTGGGCATTTTCTCCCAAAGATGTTCAGAATCGTCAATTATAATATTTTAAATTCTTAGACTCCTAAAAGTCCTGATGTCCTCTTAAAAATGTGTTCACTTTTACAAAGATAGAACATGGTTGAGAGTCCCAAACTTTTAGAACAATAAGTGCTAATGGAGAGCTTTCCAAAGTGGTGCATTGAAATAATTAACGGTCAGTGAAAGAACTAGAAAGAAAAAGGCTTGCCCCTCAGCCCCAGGGCGGGGCGCCAGCGCAGAGGGAGAAAACACTATCATAACTACATCTGGGGATTATTAGTCCTGACCTCTGGGAATATATGTGGCCAAGGGGGTCCTGGGAAAAGGCTGGATCTCAGGCAAAGTCAGGGAGGGTGTATTTGCAAGAAATATAAAGATGAAAACAGACTGATGTAGTGTGGCACACGGGGATACAAGAGGGCACCATTCCCTCACTGGAGAGAATTATTTTCATTTTATACATGAGCAGAGTGATATTCAGCAAGGTTACCCACCCAGCTAGCAAATGACTGAGCTGAAGCTCAAACCAGAGAGGCAGACAAGGATAATTGTGTTAACGTCACACGCATGAAGGGCTGTGTGTGTTTCATATCGAGGAAAATGCAACTTTATTTTTTTTACGTTTACTTATTAATCTTGAGAGAGAGAGCACAAGCGGGGGAAGAATGGAGAGAGAGAAGAGGAGAGAGAGAATCCCAAGTAGGCTCCACACTGTCAGCACCAGACCCCAACTAGGGGCTCAAACCCACAAACCATGAGACTATGACCTGAGCTGAAATCAATATTCACAGGCCTAACCAACTGAGCCACTGAGGTGCCCCGGAAGATGCAACTGTATAGAAGTATCTTTTAAAGGGGCATTTTTCCATAAGAATATTTTAAATATTAAGTGTGTAAGGGATACCTGGGTGGCTCAGTAGGTTAAGCTCAGGTCATGATCTCACAGTTCGTGCATTCGAACCCCACGTCGGGCTCTGTGCTGACAGCTCAGAGCCTGGAGCCTGCCTCAGATTCTGTGTCTCCCTCTCTCTCTGCCCCTCCCTCTCCCAAAATAAATAAACATTAAACATTTTTTAAATAAGAATAAAAATTAGGTGTGTCCCCAAGCCTGTTGTACTATTTCCCACTTTTTGTGCATGAAACCTCCCCCAAGTGCATTAAATTAGTTAAAATGGATCATGTAAAAAAAATAAATAAAAGACTGATCATTCTTTTTAAAAAAATAAAACATTTTCCTTTATTTTATTTTGAGAGAGAGAGAGAACAAGCAGGGAAGGGGCAGAGAGAGAAGGAGAGAGAGAGAATTCCAAACAGGCTCCGCACAGTCAGTGCAGAGCCCATAGCAGGGCTCAGACTCACAAACAGTGAGAGCAGGACCCAAGCTGAAATCGAGTTGGATGTTTAACCAACTGAGCCACCCAGGCGCCCCTGTGGTGATCATTCTTACTTGACTTTGTGTGTCAGCCCTGCACACACTGAGCTGGTATGCCAAGGCAGTGCCTTGGAGGGCACGACTGGGCAGAGGGGCAGGTGGAAAGGACAGACATGCCCCCACCTTCCACTCCATCTCTAACCGGGGGGTCACCTGCAGCTGGAAGGGGACAGGTTTCTTCAAGCCCTGAAGGGCCTCCCTTCTCTTACCCTTCTTGGAATGACACATCTTTGATTCTCCCAGACAAAGTCACCATGTGCTTTACTAAGAAGGGAGTCATAGTTATGACAGTACTTACAGTTACAAGTATTTATTAAATGTACTATTTGTTAAATGTGCCTTCCATAAATGAATAGCAGACCAACAGGGATGAAGTGTCATAGAAAGCCTGAATGTGTAACATATGAAGAATACTTTTTAAGGAGAGAAAGCGAAGTGAGGATCCATTGGTCAAAGCTTCCCATCTGTAAGGGTACAGACTAGGATTCAAATTCAGGACTGTCTGACTCTAAAGCCTCTGCTCTTTCTACAGCTCCCATCTGTTTCCCTCACTCTCTCTTTCACATACGTCTGTGCAAACGTACATGCATGCACACACCTCCCCCCCCACACACATTTTAACCATCTTGTTTCTGAAATTGGAGGACACCAATGGAATCACCACCAAAATCTCTCAATTCCTTTATGAGGCATTCAAGAAAGAGAATTCAGTAGACCAAAAACTCTTAGAATCTAGGTCTAAAGCCATCATAGAGCCACCCTGGAGAAGCAGACAAATGAAACTTGAGCAGTACAGAGCCTGGGGAAGCATGGAGAAAGGAAGGAGCAAACTGCATCAGAGGGGCTGACTCTGAATTGAGATTTGAAAGAAGAGAAGGGGGTGACTGAGAGGAGTGGAGCGGGAATGGAGCTCCAGGGGGAAGGGCAGCAGACGTGAGGCACAGAGGACTGCCAGGAGACCTTCACAGCGACGCACACAAATGGTGCCGGGGCCTTGGCACTGGATGAAATCACGGGCAGAGCCTGTGTGGAAAGCGGTGAAGACCATGTGAGCACTTTGGCTGGTTGACTATCCCACATATGCTTAGCACTTGTGGTTTTCTTTCTCCACTCCCAGCAATGCCTGGGCTCCTTAATGGAGTCCATGATTTCTATGGAGCCACGACTGAAGCAAGACGACCCATACTAAGCCCATCAGTGCTTCCCATCCCCTTGGTGGCAATGATTGATTCAGGGTGGGCAGGCGACCTAAATTGGTCCAATGAAAGAGAATCTCAGGTGCTCTTAGGAAATGAGGACACATGTTGTATTGGGAGCTTGACCACAGGGAGGTCAGAGTTAAGATGAAATGGACAGGAGGGCAGGAGGAACAGAGACGATGAAGGAAGTTCAGTCCTTGGTGACAACCCTGAGTCCCTGGCTCCAGCCTTACCTGAAGCCTGCACTCCTTGTGGGCTTTTCAAATGTGTGAGTCCCATTATTAAGTCAGTTGGAAATGGGCTTTCTCTTATAACTGAAGATATCCTCGTTGAGCCCTTCTAGAATTGCCAGCTCCTTAAAGGCAGGTCCACAGTCTGCCTTTGCATCAGTTCTAGCCCTTATTATATCTCCTACCTCAGAGGTGCATATCTATGCATAATATATGCATAGAGGTGCATATCTATGCATAATATATGCATAGAGGTGCATATCTATGCATAATATATGCATAGATATGCATAATGCATATCTACTAAATGAATGAATGAATAAATGAATCATCACATCCACTCCCATCATGCCTAATAAGAAGTGATTGTTTTTAATTAAAACTTTAAAGTTAATTTTATTTTTGATTTTTTCTTTAATGTTTATTTTTGAGAGAGAGATAGAGAATGAGGGGGGCAGGGGGAGAGGCAGAGAGAAAGGGAGACACAGAATCCAAAGCAGGCCCCAGGCTCCAAGCTGTCAGCACAGAGCTCAATGTGGGGGTTGAATTCACGAACTATGAGATCATGACCTGAGCTGAAGACAGACACTTAACTGACTGAGCCACCCAGGCGCCCCTCAACCAGGATGATTTTACAGCACCACCATCCCCCTACCCACCCCCCCCCCAGGGATGTTTGGCAATGTCTGAAGATATCCTTGGTTGTCACAACTTGGAGATTGGGGTGCTATTCATATTTAGTGTGTAGAGGCCAGGGATGCTACTAAACATCCTACAATGGACAGGACAGCACCTCCCCCTCAATAATTATCTGGCTCAAAATGTCAGTAGTGACAAGGTTGAGAAACCATGGTGTAAAATCTCCTTTGGACTTCATTAAGTAAGAAACACTGGGGAGTCAATATGCAAAACACCCAATGGCCTGTATACTCTAGGAATAGTCCCTGATGGGTGTCAAGAGCCTTGAACTCACCTCTTCTTACTCCTGTAACATTCACAGCTAAGACAGAAGTAGTTCCCTATACTGGACACTGGAGGGCAGGGATTTCCAAAGTTAACACTTAGCCTGAGGCACTGCAGCCATTAAAAACATTCCTGGGGTGCCTGGGTAGCTCAGTCAGTTGAGCTTCCAAATCTAGGTTTTGGCTCAGGTCATAATCCTAGGTTATGGGATTTAGCCACACGTGGAGCCCTGCATTGGGCTCCATGGAGCCTGCTTGGGATTCTCTTTCACCTTCTTTCTCTGCGCCTTCTCTGCTCACGTTCTCTCTCTCTCTCTCTCTCAAAATAAATAAACTTAAAAAAAGAACCCACATTCCTCTCTAGATCTGGTAAAGGCTGCACAATTATAGAAATAGATATGAATAAATGAAAATAGCTAGAAATATCTAAAGAATGTGGCTGTGAAAAATCAGCCAAAGTTAGAAGATAGTTTGACTGAACTGACTAACTGTTCAGAATAAAACATGGTTATGCTAGCTAGGTATTTTAGTGAAAAATATTTTGATTACAAGGAACAGACATCGCCCTGGAGCTGTCTAAATCTGAAAGGGAGATTAGGGGGAGGTTAGTTTCTGGTAGGGACAGTTCCACCAAATACAAGAAAGAGCTGATGACCAGACGGTCATATACTGAAGCTGGTGCACACCCACCAGCTTCCCAACTCCCTGTGTTGTGTCTTCACTGTGGGGGCTTGATATGTGCCCCAGTGGGCTTATTTACACCATGGGGGTCAGCAAACACTGCAAATCAGGGCTCTTGTTTCCTCTCCTTTCTTTTCCATTTTTTTTTTTTAAAGAGTTGTTTGTATAAAAATTGGCCAGCCCAGCACTATAGCCAGGCCATGAGCAATAGCCAGGGAAGTTCAAAGAGTTTCAACAGCTAAAAATCATGAACTTTCTCTGGGGGTCTGTCAATATGGCTTGGCCCTAACTATTTCCAGACTCTGGGTTTCTTCCTTTAAAACTTTAAATTCCTGAGATGCCTGGGTGGCTCAGTCAGTTGAGCGTCTGACTTTGGCGTGGGTCATGATCACCAGGTTCATGGGTTCAAACCCCCTGCAGAGCCTGCTTTGGATCCTCTGTCCCCCTTTCTCTGCCCCTCTCCCACTCATGCTCGCTCTCTGTCTCTCTCTCTCTCTCAAAAATAAATAAAATATATTTTTTAAAAAGCCAACCTTTAAATTCCTGGAAAAGAAAGCCCAAACAGCACAGCATACAGGCATGCTCCCAGCAGCTGCGTTGTGGGACAGGATTACCAGAGGGTGGCTCACACTCTGGGGCAGTTCGAGAAGGACATATTGTGAGCTGGACAGATGGCTCTCCGAGCGTCTCCCACATTCCACTTACAGCTGTCTAGCTGTCAATCACTTCTAAAACAGATATGAAAAATATCTAAAACATTCCCTGCTACCATGATCCAAAAAGGTTATGTACTGCCCTAGCACAGCCCCTCTTCTAATAGCAGACTGCAAAGTCCACGGATAACATCAGAAGGCCGGGCTTCTCAGGGTCTACGGACCCCAGGTCATAACTATTTCCCCTCTTTGGTTCTTTAGACAACCCACTGGACTATTCAGCGATCTGTAAAATAGGGGGTAAACAAAGCTCACACCCACATATGATAGAGTCAATGGTGAATCACAATGAGGGGAAAAGGAAAAATTATAGTAACACCTGTTTAAAAGCAGGAAATGATGGTTATTTGCTCCAGAGGCATTTTCCTATTCTGGAATTCAGTGGGCCTCTGATCTAAGTTTTCCATTGAGGCTGCACAGTCTTCATCCATCATCCCATTCTACCTCAGATTCTTTGAACTACGTAAGGTATGATTGGTCCTAAGGGCCCAGAGGCAGGACAACTGGCCAGCAAGCTGGACCAGCTAGAGAGCTTTCTCTTGTCCCAGATCCCACTGAAGGTCACTGCTTTTATACTGGATACCCTCATGTGTGGGACACCTGCTTCCAAAACCCAAAGTAGCCCATAGGAGTTATGCCTCTCTCTTGGCTGTGGGGGCTATCAAGCCCTCGTTCTCAAACCTGGCTGCATCCTGGAATTACCTGGAAAACTGAGATTGATGCCTTGTTCCAACCCCAAAGATTCCTATTCAATTGGATGGGTGTTACAACTTAAAAAAACTTCCCAGGTAAAGATGCTTCTGGGAATATGGTGGACTAGGAAGCACCAGGAATCTGTCTCCCCACCTAGACAATAATTGCACTGGCAGAATCTGTTTGATGTAACCAGTTTGGAACTCTGGAGTCTACTGAAGGCTTGCAACTTCCAAGAGAGGGCTTGGATGATAGATTAAGATTAATTTTGGTCAATTTCAGCTCTTAGCACAGTAGCAGCCACTTCTTCTCCACCCCCAGCCATGTGGCAGGCAGTTGTGCATGTTTCTGAAAGCTTACAGGAGCCAGAATGGGCTCTGATCACTAACTGCTGCTTAGGATCACAGAGATGCAGACAAAGACGCAGGCAACTATTGTTGCACCTTCTGGCATTATTGCCAGCCCCTCCCCCTTCAGCTGAAGTGACAGCCAGGAGATTTAAAGGGCCAGACTCTTTTTCTCTCTTCATTTTTCTCTCTTCCTCTTTGGGGAGCCAGATATTAAAGACTAGGAGTCATTCTAGTCTTTAATAATGACTACATATATAGGAAAATTAGTATGTGATCATGCATGCCCAGAGAAATACTCAGAAAAGACCCAAAAGACCTTAAATTTACAACTTATGCTGATCCTTGGCACAGACAGCTTACAATAAAAAAAAAAAAAGCAAAAACAGTAAATGAAAATAGTAACAAAAAACAGCTAACCCTGGGGAAAGAGGAAAATCTTTCAGAGTTATCACAATATTAGATTTAAATGTCCAGTTTCAAGAAAAAAATCACAAGGCATACAAGGAAACAGAAAAGTATGGCTCATTCAAAGGAATACATAAATAAACAGAAATTGTTCCTGAAAAAGGCCTGATGGCAGATATACTAGACAAAGACAATTGTCCAAGATGATCAGAGAATGAAAAGAAGATGTGGGAGAAGTAAAAAAAAAAAAAAAATGATGCATGAGCAAAATGGAAATAACAATAAAGAGAGAAAAAGCCTAAAGAATAACCAAAAAGAAATCCTAGAGCTGAAAACTACAACATCTGACATGAAATATTCACTAGAGGGATTTAAAGGCAGATTTGAGCAGGCAAAAGGAAGAATCAGTGAGCTCGAAGATAGGACAATAAATACTATCAAGTTGAGGAATGGAAAGTAAAAAGATTGAAGAAAAGTGAACACAGGGTCAAAGAGACATGGGACGCCATCAAGCAGAGCAACAGACACATTGGGGGCATCCCAAAAGAAGCAGAAAGAGAGAATATATGAAAACATCTCAAGTTTGATGACAGAGATGAATATAAACATCCAAGTAGCTCAATCAGCTCCAAGTAAGATGAACTGAAAAAGACCCTACACTGAGACAAATTATAATCAAACTTTTGAAAAATTAAGATAAAGACAAAGAGGGGCACCTGGGTGGCTTAGTCGGTTAAGTGTCCGACTTTCACTTAGGTCATGATATCACGGTTCGTGGGTTCGAGCCCCGCGTCGGGCTCTGTGCTGACTGCCAGCTCAGAGCCTGGAGCCTGTTTCAGAGTCTGTGACTCCCTCTCTCTCTGACCCTCCCCTGCTCACGCTGTCTCTCTCTCTCTCTTAGAAATAAATAAAAAATTAAAAAAAAAGATAAAGACAATGAGAATCTTGAAAACAGCAAGAGAGACATGACTCATCACATACAAGGGATCCTCAATAAGATTACTGGCAGATTTCTCACCAGAGAAAGCCAGAAGAGAGTCTTGCAGAGTGAAATGAAAGGACATTAGATAGTAACTCAAAACTATATGGAAAAATAAAGATATCCATAAAAATAAATATTTGGGCAGGGCACCTGTTTGGCTCAGTTGGTTGAGCATCCAACTCCGGCTGAGGTCATGCACTCTCAGTTCGTGAGTTCAAGCCCCACATCAGGCTCTCTGCTGTCAGTGCAGAGCCCTCTTCAGATTCTGTGTCCCTCCCTCTCTCTGCCCATCCCCTGCTAGTGCTCTCTCTTCTCTCTCAAAAATAAATAAACATTAAAAATACATACATTAAAAAAATTAAAAAATAGGGGTTCCTGGGTGGCTCAGTCAGTTAGGCAACCAACTTCAGCTCAGCTCATGATCTCATGTTTTTGTGGGGTCAAGCCCCACATCAGGCTCTGCACTGATAGTATGGAGCCTGCTTGGGATTCTCAATCTCACCGGCTCTCTCTGCCCCTCCCCCCCAAATAAATAATAAACAAACTTAAAATAAATAAAATAAATAAAATACATGGGCAATTATTAAAGCTAGTATTGTAACAACAGAGTATAATTCTAGTTTCTGTTTCCTATGTTACTTTAGAGACTGATACATTCTTTAAAATTACTAGTCTAAAGGCTAGTATTATTATAACTTTGGTTTGTAACTCCAAATTTTGTCTTCTACATAATTTAAGAGGCTAATGGACTTAAAAGAATTATTTGCGTATGTTTTTTGGATACACCATGTAAAAAGATGTAATTTTGTGATATCAACAACCACGAGAGGTGGGGACTGAGGTGTGAAGGAACAGTTTTGGTATGTTATTGAAGTTAAGATGATATAAGTTGTAACTTGAGTGTTATAACTTCAGGAATTTAAATGTAATCTTCATAACCACAAAGAAAATAGCTACAGAATATACACAAAAGGAAATGCAAAAAGAATTTAAATATTTCACTACCAAAGATAAACTAAACATAAAGAAGACACTAATGCAGAAAATAAAGAACAAGAAAAGTATAAGGCATATCGAAAACAAATAGCAAAATGACAGAAGTAAGCCTTCCTTACAGTAATTGCATAAAGGTTAAACCTTCATTCTTATGAAGTGGTTAGGATGCCCAAGGTCATGTGAAAACACCTACCTAAGTGACTAAATAATAAATTTATTTTATTTTATTTCTGTTCCCTTAAAAAAAAATTCTTGTGTTGTTTCCCTGCTTATGCCTTCTTAATAGTAAGCCATCTCAAACACTTCCTGAAAGTAGATGGGCTTCAAAACAGGTTTTTATCATTATTATTCCAGTTCATGTCTCACCATCTTATTTGTTGAACCACAGGACACTGTATCCCCTTTTTTCCCCCTCCTCCAGAAGGCCTCATCTTGGAGACACTATCATAATGAGAGAGTGTGGAAATTTCTGCATGTGGATGGCTAAGGTGGCTTCTGATTGCAGCGTAAATGTAAATGGATTTTCATTTCCTCTCTTTTTCACATAAGATGATTAACAGTAATCTATCTTGCATTTCACTGACCCTTTCTTCTACTGTATACAATCCATTTGTAAGCCCATCCACTAACATCCTCATTTCAAATTAGCACTTTTAAAGCTCTAGAATGTCCATTTTTCTTAGATTTTTAAAAAAATGTTGATTTATTTTTTAGGGAGGGAGTGCAAGCAGGGGAGCAACAGAGAGGGGGAACAGAGGATTCCATGTGGGTTTTGCGCTGACAGCAGGGAGCCCGACATAGGCTTGATCCCACGAACCATGCAATCTTGACCTGAGCTGAAATCAAGAGTTGGACACTTAACTAACTGAGCCACCCAGGTACCCCTAGCACTTTTAAATAGCTCCCATTTTTAAATAGCTTCCATTTCTTTGCTGAGACATTCCTATCTGTTCATTCATTTTAACCAAGTTTTTCATTAAATCCTCAAAAATCTTTATAGTAGTTGCTATACAGTCTGTGTTTATCACTTCCAATATCTGAGTTATATTGGGATGTCTTTCTCTTCACTATGGGTCACATATTCCTATTACTTTGCATGTCTACTAACTTTTCCAAAATGTATACCTAACATTATAGATGATATGTAGAGACTCTGGCTTTTCTTATTTTTCTCTGAACAGTGTTGATTTTTTTCTGGACAGGTAGTTAACTGGGCTGGACTCAAATTCCAAACTCCATTTATCCTGCAGGGGGCATAAGTGGAGATTGCTCCATTTCTGATGTTGCTATTTCCTGGGGAAACTGCAGTTTTTCCTCTTCATGGACAGTTTTGTTGTCATCCAGGATTTAAGTCAGAGGTTCTATGCAGATTTTAGGGTACGTCATTCTGTGTGTTCTTCTTTCTGGGATTTTCTTTATTACTTTTCCGCCTCCTCTACATCTACCAATTTCATCCTCTGACTCGTCTTTCTCTGTGAGTTCTAGCTACCCAGCTCTGTGTAAATTGGGAGATAACCTCAAAGTGAAAAGCTGGATAAATGTAAATTTTACCCAATACATTTCTTTCCTCTCAGGGAGCAGCCTAGTTTTGGTCCATCTCTTTTGCCTTCAAATAGTTTTATTTAATTTTTATTTCATCTTCCCTTCTAGGAGCATTAGTCTGGCATAATTTATTTTCCTATGAGTCAAAACATTCTAATTTTGTATTAATTTAATTTCATTATCCTCTTTCATCACCCCCCTTTTTTCCTAGGATTAATGGAGATCAACAGAAAATTTCTAACATTAGGGGCATCTGGGTGGTTCAGTCTGTTAAACTGCTAACTTGATTTTGGTTCAGGTCATGATCTCATGGTTTATGGGTTCAAGTCCCTCATTAGGCTCTGTGCTGTCAGCACAGCTTAGGATCTCTCTCTCCCTCTATCTCTCCCCTGTTCATGCTCTCTCTCCCTCTCAAAATAAATAAATAAACAAATAAGTAAACCCTCTAACATTAATACGGATTTTATTTCCTGAATGGATCATGTATGGTATGTATCATTTAGGTTACTATAAACCATTTGTAAGTAGTAATGGCTCATTAATTTCTTAATGGTGTCTTTTGATGAGCAAAAGCCTTCTAATTATAATGAAGTATGATTTATCATTGTTTTAGTTGTTGTCTGTTACCTTCTAAGAGACCTTTATCTATCCTCAAGTTAGAAAGATATCCTCCTATGTTTTTCTGTTAAAGTTTGTGGCTTTTGCTTTTATGCTTAGATCTATAATTCATTTTGAATTAACCTTTTGGTATGTATAAGATACACACAACATAGACGAGTTGCAAAACCATGAGTGAAAAAAAAAAACAAATGCAAAGAGTACATGCCATGCAACACTATTTATGTGAAGTCCCATAGTAGGAATCACTCAGCTATAGTCATAGAAATCAGAACACTGGTTTCCTGTGTGGGGGAGAGTAGTGACTCAAAGAGGCACAGGAAAAAAATTACTGGGGGCATGGAGATATTCTGTATCTAAGTAAAGTGATTTTTACATATACATGTACATGTGTAAGAAAAGCCCCAATAAACTGTACATTTAAACTGCATGTGTTTTACTTTATGTAAATTATACTTCAATTAAAAATAGGGGCACCTGGGTGGCTCAGTCGGTTAAGCGTCTGACTTTGGCTCAGGTCATGATCTCGCAGTCTGAGAGTTCCAGCCCCGGGTCGAGCTCTGTGCTGACAGCCCAGAGCCTGGAGCCTGCTTCGGATTCTGTGTCTCCCTCTCTCTCTGCCCCTCCCCATCGCATGCTCTGTCTCTCTCTGTCTCAATAATAAATAAACATAAAAAATTTTTGTAAAATGTAGTAGAAGGTTTGAAAAAAGCTCAAGGAAAGAAATGAACTTTAATGATCCTATTTTCTTTTCCTAAATGGGAGAAAATCTAGTCCCTTGGTAATGACAAAGAGAAGCTACTGGCTTATGAACTATTATGATTACAAGTATCTAATTCTTTCATCATCAAAAGAGAATGTGGTGACATCAGCATTCCCAGAAGAATGAAATAATAAGGAGGCAAACTGGGGAGGGCCAAAGAACCAGTACCAGGGTATCTGATTCATGATTTTTCAAAGGTCTCAGAATGTCCTGCTTGAAAACTGTCTGCCCACTTGAGATTTTCCACGTCTTCCCAAACCACCGTACCATAAATGTTGAGTCTCCAAGGAAGAAACTGTGTAAAAATACTGGATGATCTTAGGAAAACAAAAGGTAAGAGTTTGTCCTTAATTTCAGCCAAATTGAGCCACATTCAACTCCTTTTCTGCACACAATTTCATACAGCATAGACAATTTCATATTACATAGACAAAATTCATCCATAGGAGCTTTATAAACTTGATAGCTAAAATTCCAAGTCAAGGTGAAAATAATCTAAACATTATAGGTTAGCCTCTAGCCCATGTTTGGAATCAATTTTATATTCAAATACTTTTGAGGAGCATTATTTTATGCTGTTATCAGTCCTGTCACCTGTCTAGGAATGATGAACTTCATAATGCTATTTCACTAAAAATAAGTTCCTTCATAACTATATACCTCTTTAAAGTCCAAGTAAGTATTTTCACAATTATCTCTTTTCTCTGACACCCCCCTCTGTGAGTTAGGCTGGCAAGTGGCATTGGTATTTTTTCTTTTCTGTAGGAAAATCCCTGTGTAATCTAGAGAAGACAAATGAAGGTTATAAAATCTCTTGCATCAAGGCCAGCTTAGACAGCTAATGTCCTGGCTTTGGGCAGCTGGCTCCCATGCAAAGTGTCTCCACAGGCTTAAAACTCTATTTTCATATAGAGAGACATCCAAGGACCAGAGGTGCCTTAAATCCTAGCCAATATCTATTAAGTCATCTAGTTAAAGTCATGGAGAGTCATAATTCAACACAGCTTACTCTGTATTCATTGCACTATATTTAATCTACCTTTATCTGTTTCTTTTTCCTCTTAGGAAAGGATGAAATACAGAAGAAAAACAACTCAACTGTTACTACTTTTATTGTTTCTATGGGCTTTGCACAGACAGTATCATCTTAGGTAATTTTTAAAAATTAATGAATATTTTACTCTGGGGTTTGATAAAGATCTAGTATGTCAGAAAGATGATAGGTTAACCCCCTGAATAAAATCAGCATCGAAATGTATCAATCCAACATACCCCAAAATATCCAACAGCATTTAACTGTGTCAACATAAACACAACCTTCAGCATAAAAGGTCTTAGTTTCTAATGGAAACAAAGCTAAACATAATTGTAGGCCCATATGTGTGAGGACAAGCAATGTTAAGCTACCAAGACAGTAACCGTGTAATTAAGGCAGTTAGTAAATATTGGCGGAACTGCCATTTTTAAATAGGTAGCATCTTTTTAAAGAAACATCCCTAATATTGGTGACTTGTGGCACTATGTATGGTATTTGCCTTCTACATATTTACACAAGTAGAAAGATTTCATTGGCAATTAGCAAACTCCATGGTTTCAATGGTATTAAGTTTTTCTTTCATTTGTAATGCAAAGAATTAGGTTTTCTTTTTTAAGACATAGTGTGTGAAGTCCTTAACTGTAGTGATTTTTTTTTTATCATGTTCATTACTGTATCTCTGCAACCAATAATATATTTGACACATGGTCTGTATCTTAGTCCGTTTGATCTGCCGTAACAGAATACCATACACTGGATGGCTTATGAACACCAGAAATTCATTTCTCACAGTTCTGGAGGCTGAGAGGTCCAAGATCAAGGCACTGGTGGACTTACTGTCCTGTTTCATAGACAGCCACCTTCTCACTATGTCCTTAGTGGTAGAAGGGACAAGGGAATTTTCTGTTATCACTTTTGTAAGTGATAATCACTGTTATCACTTTTGTAAGCACTAATTCCATTCATGGAGGGCTTTAACCTAATAACCCAATCATGTCTCAAAGGCCCTACTTCCTAATACCATCATGTTGGGGGTTAGAAATGTCAACATTCAAATTTAAGGGAGACACAAATATTTTGTCCATATTATGTGTTCACTGAATATTTGGTAAGGTTAAGTAATAAAATGAACGGATTGCTGGAGTATAACTCCAGTCATCTTAAATATGGAAACTTTTTATGTAAGTTTAAAGTAATGTAATGCTTTTTGTTTACCCTAAGCACAAAGAAACTACTGAGGATATACCGGTGCTGGTAAGTCTTATTTACAAATATGCTATGACCTCTTCTTTAAGGATAAAACCCGTTGGAGGGCAGTGGAGTACCTGCAAGTCTTTGCTTCCTCCAGTCACGGTAAACCAAAGCAATTTTAGACACGTATGTTGGAGATGCTCCTTTAAGGTCAGAGTACTAGAGCGGACTGGCGCAGCGGTATCTGTAATGGAGGACTTAGAAGTGGTTAGGGGAACCGTGTTACAGGAACCAGGACTCAGCTTCCAGGAAGCTTAGGTCTTTTAAAGCTCTGGAAAATCACACAGGAGAAAGTTTCAGCTAAAAGATTCTTGGGAGATTGTATTAACCACAGGCCACCTATAATTTTATACCATCAGAATGTATGCAGAGAAGAAAACTTCCCCACAGATTGTGTAAGACCCAAACTCTTAATGAAGTGAAAGAAACTTCTTTTCTGATGCTTATTGTGTCCAAGGGCCTTGTCTCAGCTGGTTCTATGCTGTACAACACTCTCTCTAAGACCAGGACTCTACATGTGGGTGGGCTGCTCTGTGAGTGAAAATAATATAATAAGATGGCTTTCAGGGGAGGGTATGTTTCCCCCATCCAGAGCCATGGCTAACAGGGGGCGGTAACTCTCAACCCCCGAAAACAGCAGGAAAACCTGTAGACAAAGGTGGAAATATGCAAGAAAGGTCTGCTGCAGCAGAGCCTGGAAGAAAGAATGAATTAAAGTATTTTCTGGTAAAATGTACACAATGCAACACAATCTGACAATCATTCCATCCTTAATATTAGCTCTTCTTCGCATCAGGATTCTATAGCCTTAACACACTAATACTCAGTATCCAAATGCTTTGCTGTCAATGAGCCGGGTACCTGTGTAGAAGGCTCTGTCTCAATCACACCCTGGACACTGAGTGCTTCTATCAGTGTACACAGGCACAAAGATGGACTTATGACATGTGACTCAGCTCCACAGCTGCCCCTCGTTAACTCAGCCCAGGATCAACTCTCCAAAGATATGCTAGCCCAGGTGCCATTAGAGTTTATGGCAAGGAGGAAGTAAGGACTCTGGCTAACTGTTAGTCTTTCCACCTGGTGTGTGACTATGGATGAGAGAATAATAACTCTTTGTGCCTCAGTTTCCTTGTCTAGTAAAATGAGGATAATAACAATAACAATAACAGTACCTGTATCATAGGGGTAGATTAAATTAGATAATACTTAGGAAAGTATTCCATAAGTGTTAGCTATTAATGAAAGGAATCTAATCTCACCTAGTAGGTTAGGGAATACTTCCCTTAGGTGAGGATATTTAAAATAAGACGTATAGGGCACCTGGGTGGCTCAGTCAGTTAAGTGTCTGACTTCAACTCAGGTCATGATCTCACAGTCTGTGAGTTTGAGCCCTGCATCAGGCTCTGGGCCGACAGCTCAGAGCCTGGAGCCTGCTTCAGATTCTGTGTTTCCTTCTCTCTTTGTGCCCCTCCCCTGCTCATGCTCTGTCTCTCTCTCTCTTGAAAATAAAATAAACACATAAGACCTAAAGGCTGTTTGGGAATTAGCTGGTTGAAGTGTGGCTTGTTTAAGGAAACTTAAAAAGGCCAGTGAGCGGGGTGCCTGGGTGGCTTAGTCAGTTAAGCATCCGACTTTCACTTAGGTCATGATGTCGCGGTTTGTGGGTTCGAGCCCCGCATTGGGCTCTGTGCTGACTGCCAGCTCAGAGCCTGGAGCCTGTTTCAGTCTGTGACTCCCTCTCTCTCTGACCCTCCCCTGCTCATGCTGTCTCTCTCTCTCTCTCTCTCTCTCCTAGAAATAAATAAAACATTAAAAAAAAAATTAAAAAAAAAAAAAGGCCAGTGAGTCTGGAACATTCTAATTGAGGGGCCAAGTAGGAAACATGGCTGGAACAGGGTGAAGGGTCAGATCATGCAGAATGTTATGGCCATATAAGGGGTGTGGACATGATCCTTAGGCCAACGGAAAGGCATTGAATGCTGTTAAACAATAATAACATGGGAGCCCTGGAGCTTCAGAAACATGATAGAGGAAGCAGAGTGGACATATGGAGAATGGGTTGAAAAGGGCCAGGACAAAGACAGGCAGAGAGGGTATCACAGTGTTAATTTGGGATGGGAATATGGAGGTTCATTATACTATTCTCTTTCAGCCTGCATACCTTTGACATTTTTCATGCTACAAAGTCTTGGTTAAAGTGTACAGACAGTAAGACCAATTAGCAGATGATTGCAGTAGCCCGGGTAAGAGATGACCATGACTTGGAGTCATGTGGTGGAAGAGAATGAAGATAAGGAGTGGATGTGAGCGATGTTTTGGAGGTAAAACCAGCAGGGTTTAAAGACAGACTTGAAGTTGGGATTTAGAGAGTGCTCTGAGTGTAGAATGATTCTCACACTTCTGGCTTGCCAATCCACGTGGATCCAGTGAGATAAGGCAACATTTGAACAGGACCTACTTTGGGGAAGTCATGATGACTTTCACATTGAGCATCTTCATCTTGTGGTATCTGTGCAAACTTCAAGCAGGAGACTTGAGAACACAGTTGGATGTCTGAGTCTTAAATTCCCGGGAGAAGTCTAATTGCACATACAAATTTGAAGCCACAAGAAAATGCCCGCAAGCATGTCAATTGATCAAATAGAAAACCTAGGAAAAATCTCTCAGAATAATTCTCAGATCAGGGCTCCTGAGAAGCCAGAATATTTAAGGCTAAACTTAGACAGATAGGAGGGAGCTATTTCCAGTACAATAGAGGAGGAAAATCAATACTCTAGATAAATTTGGAGGCAAGGTGGCAGAAAATTGAGGGAGGGTTCATGTGATATTGCTATTTCTCTATCAGTGAGAAGAAGGAGAATGAGCACTGTAGAAACACACAAAGACTTCTGGGCAGCACAGAGACTAAGTCAAGGTTAGAAATGATGATTTTCCATGCCACTACCATCAAAGTTCATCATCGCTCTTCTTATTGCTCCATGCTTATCTTGCATTTTACATCATATCATCATGAAGCCTTTGATTTGGTAGACATTCAATTATCTCAAGCTCAACCAGATATAGTGTGATTCTTTGCATTATTTCTTCTGCTAGGTCTGTGAACAGTCCATCAAAGGAATTAAAGCTATCAGACTGGTTTTCTCCCAGGTAAGAACTCCAAATCAAACACAGTTTGGGCAGCAGTTGGATCTTTGATTACATTTTTAAAAATAAGCGGTGTCCCAATGGACATTAAGGCTCACCTCCTCCATAATAGAGAGTAGAGATGACAGAAACCCAGTAGCCCTAATGTTATGGCAGGTCAAAATGTGAAGGGTGTATGTTTGATCATTTGGTGGATTCTCCTCATTTCGCCAATGAGGGAACCAAAGCCAAATAGATGGGACAGATAGATGGGTCATCTGGACTTCACACTTTAATACAACAGCTTTCCACTGGCTTCTCTGCCTGCCTCTCCTTACTGGACGTACCTGTCTTTCTCCCTGGTGCTACAGGGCTTCAGTGCTTGTCTGAATTAAAACTTTGAAAGGAGACATCTAGCCAAGATCATGATTGGATAATGGCCCATGACCCATCCTCCTACGACATTATAACTTTTATCAGATCTAACCAGGACACATAAAGCACACTGATTATTTAAAAAAAACAATTTCATACAAAGAATTGTTAACTAGTATGAAGTTGTTAACTAGGTACCTGGAAAGTCTGAAAAGAGAATTCTAAGGTGTCATGCAGGCAACAACCACAGGAAGTAACTATTTTCCCTAGGGCCCAAGAAACAGAAGTAAGAGGCCAAAATTATTAAACCTTAGAAACTTGGAGAGCTTAAACTCAGTAGGCTTAAGACACATTCACTTGGTGCTAGTACCACCAAGCTCCAGAAAAGCCTCTTGGAACAAGGAGCCAGACCTCTAGGGAGGGGCACAGTGAGGCTGGGTTTGCCAGTGCTGGAAAAGCTGAAATCTGGATCCAGATGGAATTGTATCTCGGTGGTGGAGTCTTACAGGGGAGGCAGGCAAGGAGCCCCCAGGAAACAGGAAAGAGCAAGTTCCTTCTTCCCCCAGGCTTGTAATTTTCCTCGAGTGCCCTCTGTTAGCAGAGCCTAACAGGGTGCCTGCTGGTAAGGGAGAGATGTGGTTTGCAGAGTCCTGGCTCAGTATAACAAAGCCTGCTATAGTGCGGTGGGTTTAGTCATGAAAGATGTTAGGTTAATAACTGGCACAGGATCCCGCTCACGAGACAAGTAAGGCATATCCTTGTAACTCAGCATGATGATTCATCATAAACAATTGAACAAAGGAGAAAACCATATAATCATTTACTCAGATTCCAAATTGGCAACCGATAAAATTCAGTTTCCACTGCATTTTTTGGGAGGGCTTAATATAAATTTATTTCCTCCCACTTCTGAAGGCTAGAAGTGGAAGGTCAAGGTGTAGAAAGTTTGGTTTACCCTGAGGCCTCTCTCCTGGGCTCTCCTGTCCTCACTGGGACTTTCCTCTGTGCACCAGCATCTGCAAGCATCCATGGTATCTCTTCTTTTTTTAAGGACACCAGTCCTATTGAATTTGGGCCCTGCCCTTATGACCTCATTTAACCTTAATTACCTCTCTGAAGCCCCTGTCTCCAAGTAGCCACAGTGGGGATTAAGGCTTCAACATATGAATTTGGGGGAAACAGCGTTCAGTCCATAACAGTTCTGAAATAGTTAATAGAATCTTTTTTTTTTTAAGTTTATTTATGTATTTTGAGAGAGACAGAGACAGCATGAGTTGGGGAGGGGCAGAGAGAGAGGGAGACAGAAAATCCCAAGCAGGCTCCACACTGTCAGCACAGAGCCTGATGTGAGGTTCACACCCACAAAACCAAGAGATCATGACCTGAGCCGAAACCAAGAGTTGGACACTTAACTGGCTGAGTCACCCAGGTGCCCCAATAGAATCTTTTTCTTCCAACAGTACATCAATTCTCATTCTGTTTTCATTCTTTTCCTTGATGACCATCAAGGTTGAATACCTTTTCACATGAATATTGGCCACTTGGATATTTACTTTTGTAAAATGTCAGTTTCTATCTGTGGGTCTCCTTTCCGCTTTCTTGTTAATGTCCTTGGATGCAGAAAATTTTTCCGCTGAAGTCTAATTTACCTAATTTTTTTTCTTCTGATGACTGTGCTTTTGGTGTCACATCTAAGAAATGATTGCCAAATCCAAAATCATGAAAATTTACTGTAGTTTTCTTCTAAGAGTTTTATCATTTTTGCTCTTATATTTAAGTCTTTGATCCATTTTGAATTAATGTTTACAGTGGGAGTCCAACTTCATTTTTTTAAATGTGGATATCCATTTGTCCCAGCACAATTTGTTGAGAACACTATTTTTCCCCACTGAATGGTCTTGGCACCTTTTATTTAAAATTAACTGATCAGAGTTGTATGGGTTTTCTACATACTCAGTTCTATTCCTTTGATCTATATATGTCTATCCTATGCCAATAACACACTGTTTTGATTATTGTATCTTTGCAGTAAGTTTTGAAATCAGGAAGTATGAATCCTCCAATTTTGTTTTTCTTTTTCAAGATTGTTTCGGCTATTTGGGGTCCCTTACAACTCCTTATGAATTTTAGGCTCAGTTTATGCCTTTCAGCAAAAATAATCAAATTTAATTTCATTTAATTAATTAAATTGGCAGTAAGAAAATTGATAGTATATTAGCTTCCCAGGGCTGCTGTAACAAATTGCCAAAACTGTGTGACTTGAAACAACATAAATTAATTTTTTCACAACTCTGATGTCCAGAAATCCAAAATCTTTTTTTAAATTTTTTTTTTTTAACATTTATTTATTATTGAGAAACAGAGAGAGAAGAGCATGAACAGGGGAGGGGCAGAGAGAAGGGGAGCCACAGAATCCAAAGTAGGCTCCAGGCTCTGAGCTGTCAGCACAGAGCCCGACGTAGGGCTCGAGCCCACAAACTGTGAGATCATGACCTGAGCTCAAGTCAGTCGCTTAACCGACTGAGCCACCCAGGCACCCCCAGAAATTCAAAATCAAGGTGTCAGCAGGCCATGTTTGTTCCCTTTAAAGCCCGAGAGAAGAATTCTTCCTGCCTCTTGAAGCCTCTGGTGGCCCCAGGCATTCTTTGACTTGTGAAAGCTCAGCTCCAGTCTCCCCCTTTGGCTTTACATGGCCTTGTCTGTATCTCTCCTCTATATGCCCTTTTATCTTCTTAAAAGAACACCTGTTATTGGATTCACAAGCCAAATCTAATTCAGAATGACCTCATCATAATTAATTGCATCTGCAAAAGACATTATTTCTAAATAAGGCAACATTCTAAAATTCCAAGTGGATTTGAATGGGTGGGGGAGGGGTTACTATTCAACACACTCCATGTAGGAATTGCCTTGAATCAGTAGCTCACTTTGGGGCACTTTAACTTTGCCATCTTAACAATGTTAAGTTTCCAATCCATAAACATGGATGTTTCTCCATTTATCTAGGCCTTCTTTAATCTTTTTCAATAATGCTTTGTAGTTTTCATTGTACCAATCCTGCACCTCCTTTGGTTGTGTGTATTCCTAAATATTTTATTCGTTTTGTTCCTTTGTAAATAAAAATGTTTCTTAATTTTATTTTCAGATGGTTCATTTCTAGTGTATGGAAACATCAATGATTTTTGCATGTTGATGTTGTGTCCTGCAACAATTACTAGTTCTAATAGTTGGCTGTGGTTTTTTTTTTTTTTTTTTTTTTTGGTAGATTGCTTAGAATTTTCTGTTAGTAGAGATAGTTTTACTTCTTCCTTTCCAATTTAGATATCTTTTATTTCCTTTTCTTGCCCAACTGCCCTAAACCTCCAGTACATTGTTAAAAGGAAGTAGATAAAACAGACAGCCTTGTCTTGTTCCTGATTTTAGGGGCAAAGCTTTCAGTCTCTCAAAAATAAGTATGATGTCAACGGTGAGTTTTACATAAGATGCCCTTTATCATGCAGAGGAATTTCCCTTCTATTCCTAATTCGTTGGGTATTTTTATCATGCAGTATTGTGGGAATTTTGTCGAATGCCTTTTCTGCATCAACTAAGATGATCATGTGGTTTTTCCTTCCATTTTATTAATATGATGTTTTACACTGATTGGTATTTGTATAGTTTTGTCTTGCTTTGTTTTGTTTTTGGTATTTGTAGGTTGAACCAGCTTGCATTCCTGGAATAAATCTCACTTCAGATTTTAATATGCTGCCAGATTCAGTTTATAAATATATTGTTGAGGATTTTTGCATCTTTATTCATAATTGATATTGGTCTACAGTTTTCTTGAGGTGTCTTTTCCTGGCTTTTGTAATTCTGACCACATAGAATGAGTTAGAAAATGCTCTCTCCTCTTCAATTTCTTTGGAAGACTTTGAGAATGATTGGTATTGATATGTTAAATATTTGGTAGAATTCACCAGCCATCTGGTCCTGGGCTTTTCTTTGTTGGGAGATTTTTGATTACCAATTCAATTCTTTTCATTTATTCTACTGCCTTGTTCCAGGTCTATTAAATTTTTCTATTTCTTTTTGGTAGTCCGTGTGTTTCTAGGAATTTGCCCATTTTATCTATGTTATCTAATAAGTTTGTGTACAGTTGCTCATAGCATCCTCTTATAATGTTTTTTCTATCTGTAAGGTCTGTAGTAATGTCCTCAATTCCATTCCTGATTTTAATAATTGGAGTCATTTCTGGATTTTTGGTTTTGGTCAATCAAGTTAAAGATTTGCCAATTTTACTGATATTTTCCAATAACCAATTTTTGGCTTCATTAATTCTATCATGTTTTTCTTTTCCTCTATGTTCACCATCTCTGCTCCAGTACTTATTATTTCTTCCTTCTTCTTGTTTAGGGTTTAGTTTGCTACTTTTTTCTAGGTCCTTAAGGTGGAAGTTTTGGTTATCAATATGGTATCTTTCTTCTTGTTTAATACAGATGTTTACTGCTATACATTTCCTTATGAGTACTGCTTTTCACTGCATCCCATAAGTTTTAGTATGTTGTATTTTCATTTTTATTCCTCTCAATGTATTTTCTGATTCCCTTTGTGGTTTTTATCTTTGACCCATTGGTTGTTTAAGAGTGTTTTAATTTCCATTTATTTGTGAACTTTCCAGATTGCCTTCTGTTAATAATTTCATTCCACTGTCAGTGGAAAAGAGAGTTTGTATGTTTCCAACCATTTTAAGTTTACTGAGATTTGTATTATGGCCTAACGTATGATCTATCTTGGAAAATATCTCATGTGTATTTGAGAAGAATATGTATTCTGTTGTTGATTAAAATGTTCTATGTGTGTCTACTCAAGTCTGTGATTGAAATCCTATGGCAAGTTTTGTTTTGTTTTGTTTTTTAATTTCAACTATCATACTTCTCAGCTCCAGAATTTCTATTTGGTTCCTTTTTATAATTTCTATCTCTTTATTCACATTCTCTGTTTGTTAAGCCTTTGTTCTCCTGATTTCCTTTAGTTCTTTTTCCATGGTTTTCTTTGGCTCTTTCAGCTTATTTAAAATAGTTGATTTAAAGTCTTGTTCTAGTAAGCCCAATGTCTGGGCTTCTCCAGGAACAGTTTTTGTTAATTCTTTTCCCCTGTCAATGGACCATACATTCTTGTTTCCTTGCATGCCTCATAATTTTTAGTTGAAAACTAGGCATTTTGGATATTATAATGTGGTCACTTTGGAATTCAGATTCTTTTGCCTCCTCAGAGTTTGTTGTTCTTGCTTGCTGTGGATTGTAGTTATTTGTCCGTTTGGCGACTTTTCCAGACTATTTTTAAAGACTGTATTCTTTGTCTTGTTGGGTCTGAGAGATCCCTGTTCCTTTAGCTTGTCATCAGCTAGTGGTTTGTTAGAGATATCCTTAAATACCTGGAGCCATGGTGGTGATGGTGGTGATTGGAGGGTTATTGGAGGAGGAAGAGGAGGAGGGGGAGGGGAAGGAGGAGGAAGAAGAGGAAGAAGGGAAGGAGAGGAAACAGAAGGGAAGGGAAGGGAAGGGAAGGGGTGAAAAAGAACCCTCTTACAGTCTTTGAAGATTGGCTCTGTGTTTGGGCCCTCCTTCAATACAGCCGGTCTGTTTACAACTCTGCCTTAGCCTTCACTTCCTGCTTGCACTGAGTCTAAATATCAGCCAGAGGTGAAAGTTTAGGATCTTCAGGGATCTTTTCTGAGCATGTAACCTGCCCTGAACATGTGCATGGATTTCTTAATTCCTCATTATACAAGGGATCTTGTCCAAAGCCTTTACTTTTCAAAGAACTCTCTTCCAATTTTTTTTCCTCCAAGACTTTCAGCATATCTAGTGTTTATTCCAACTGTAATTTCTTGCTTCGGGTGGCAGGGGCTTGTTCCTTTTTAAAATGGTTTCAAGAATTTCCCTCTACTTAGCCACTTTTCCATTTTGAGAGAGTTCTGAGTTAAGTGAAACAAAAGGAAGCACTAAGAGTCCAATCCTTTGGGGAACTCTCAGGTCAAAATGGAGAACCATATTTCCTTTGGAATTAGATCCACTCTTCTCCATCCCAAAGCAGATACTCAAACTGAGAACATGGTTTGCTGTTTTCAACACCACTGCCATACTGGGAGCAAGTTGGTGCAAGACTAAGTTAAAATACCACAGTTTTCCTTCTATTATGTTGAGTCTTTTTTTTTTTTTTAACTTTTGTTTGATTGCTCTAAATTTTTGGCTACCTTCCAGAGTTCTAACAAAGTTGATTCTGACAGTATGCAGTAATATTAGCACTGGTAGCATTTTAGATTATGAACCTAGGAAGATCATTTTTCAAAATATGGTCTCTGAAAATAATTACAGTCAAAAAGCCCAAGACCAGGAGATTTTGTCCAAAATATAAGAGATACTGATATTTTAGACTTTGGGTGACATTGTAACTGTGTCCTCAAAGATCTTGGAATCACAGTATAATGAATCTGTACATGTACTTTTGTAATGATCTGGCCATTTCTGGCAAGCTGTTTCTCTAGTTTATCATAACCATCAAGGCTTTGAGTTAGGCATAAAGAAATGCCGCAGAGGCTTTATACATTAGTGACATCTACTACAGTTTTATTAAAAGGTATCTTGTTAATAATTCTTGTCTTTCTTACAGTCAATCCATGAACCTGACCACCACCAACTGGTCAGCTCCAGTTGTGTGGCATGGCACTTTCAATGAAGAAATATTGGAACACTATTATGCAAAGCATAAAATTACCGTGGGGTTGACTGTGTTTGCCGTAGGAGGGTAGGTACTGCCAAATATCCTTTACATTCAAGCTTTTCATTATAGAAAATAGGAGATTATCAATTATCATGCCTCAAGAATCTAGAAAAAATGGAACAGAATAAAGCCAAAGTCAACAGAAGTAAAGAAATAGTAAAGATGAGAACAGAAATCCATGAAACTAAAAACAGAAAAGCCATAGAGTAAAATCAAAGAATCAAAAAGCTGGTTCTTTGAAAAAAAACAATAAAATTCACAATCATCCAGGGATGAACAAAGAAGCCAATATAATTAAGCAGAAATGCCCATGCAAGTGTGAAAGACCGTGGCCATGACTTTGTGGATATGTAGAGCAAGACTTTCATAAATGATGCTGGAGAAAGTTGACGTCAGCATGGAAAAACCACAATTGCACCTCTCTGTGGCATACCATACACAAGCATATACAAACATAATTCTCAGGTAGTTTAAAGACTCAAACTTAAAGGGCAAACCGCAGTATATCTTCATGAAATCAAGACAGAAAAGGATTTCTTCATCAAGATACAGAAAATACTAATCATAAAGGAAGAGGTTGATAATGTGACCATACTGAAATTAACTTTACCTAAGAAAACATCAGGAAAACCCAAACTGAGGGCCATTCTACAAAATACCTGATCAGTACTCTTCAAAATGGTCAGGATCATGAATGACAAGGAGAGAAATGGAGACAGACTGGAAGAGCTTAGTGAGACATAATGACTAAATGCAATGTGTATTCTGGATTGGATCTTGAAAACTAGAAGGCCATTAGGGGCAAAACTGGTGAAATAAAAATAAAATCTGTGGTTAAGTTATAGTATTTAACCACTGATAATTTCCTAGTTTTGACAAATGTACTATGGTTATATAAGATACTAACATTAGGGGAAGATGCATAAAGTGTATATGGGAACTCTGTATAATACATTTGCACCTATTCCATAAATCTAATGTCATTCCAAAATACAAAAACTTGAAAAAAAAAATAAGTTTGCCATTGTAGTGAAAGTGCCTGATGATAATCTTTTTTTCTTGTAAATACCTGACATTAAACTTTTGATTACTGAGGCACCCACTTCAAAGACATCCAACTCAAATAAACATGTTGCGGGCTGTGACCTGATTGGTCACCAGCTAAACAACTAGGTAAAGAGCCAGGTTGGCCCTCCTGTGAAATTCCCCTTTTAGAAAGGCCTGGGTAACCTATGTAACTGACCACTTGAGGGACCCCATATTTTCCTTCCTGCACTTTCATTTCTGCTCTTAGGTTTCAAATTCTGCAATAATGAGTGGAGTTGTGAAAGCCTTGGCACCCCATCCCCCAGCCTAATAAAAGCAGAACCCCCAAGGCCTAGCCCCTTCTTTCTCCTTACCTAAGACCTCACTCTGTGGCCCTGTGCTTACTTTGTACCCTCCAGGACTTGTAAGAAACCTCATTTTCTCAAAGTTTTCTGATGGTTGTTGCTGAGGAGCATCTTGTAAGTGTGGGCTGGTCCAGCCACAACATTGGCTGGTAGGGGAAATGTCCGTGGGGGGGGTCTCACCACAAGTAGCAGGGGCCCACATGAGTCCCAGGCATTCTTGGCCAATAGAATTACTATCAAAGGCTGAGACCAATACAAAACAGCCCTATATTGTACCATACACAAAAATTAATTCAAATGGATACCTGACTTAACTGTGAAAGTTAAAACAATAAGGCAACTAGAAGAAAATATAGGAGCATATGTTCACTACTGTGAGGAGACCATGATTTCTGAAACATGGCACAAGAAGCACCAACCATTAAAAAAATGTGGATGAATTGTATTTCTTTGTATCTGAGTTGCTAGCTTCCAACTCAGTAGAATATTTTAAGAGGTATTTTTCATAATTTATCTTGCTTTAATTATTAAATTACCATAACTCAGATATTCCAAACTAGAAAGTTTTCTCCCAACTCCATCTGCTATGTTTCTTAAGACTTAGATCAATATCTAGAACTTATTTTTAATGATTATATAAATATTATTTGAAGCAGAGGCATGTATGATTGAATTTACTGAGGCCATTTGTTACTCAGAGGATCTTTCACTGGCTGGAGAGACCGGAAATGAGAAAGTTTTGTTTTCTAATCCAGCAAGCTTGGCACCATACTGAAGGCCACAAGGCAAAATAAGACAGTGCAGTTAGTACGGGTACTGACCATGCTGCCTCTGACCTTTTCTGCATCACTGACTCCTCATAAATTCCTCCTCATAAAGCAATCCACACACATCAATCACTGCTCGTGCAAGGACCCAAGACCTTCTTGCCTACAATCCCCAACACAAGTTCCTTCTTCTCTGATAACCCTTAAGACTCTGGCAACAGGGCTCTGTGCCATTTACTGATCTTACCATATTTCATTCTCCCTCGTGAAGAAGTCCTCTTTTCTCATGATCCACAGAACCCCATTAGAGAGAGGAAAGGCAGATAATTTCACTTTCTTTTACACTACTTAAATATAACTCAAGAAGTGCATCTAATATTTAGTTTGCCTACTAGCATTTCTGGACAAACTACGGCCAGTGTAACTTAAGTAGTATGCGTTCCACTGCAATGGAAGACAAAGAACTTAATCATTTCTTGTTTACTTCACAGATACATTGACCACTATTTGAAGGAATTTATATTATCTGCAGATACGTTTTTTATGGTTGGCCATAAAGTCATAATTTATGTCCTGATAGACGACTTCTCCAGGATGCCTTGGATACAGTTGAGTCCCCTCCGTACAATCAAAGTGTTTGAAATTAAGCGAGAGAAGAGATGGCAAGATGTCAGCATGATGCGCATGAAGACTATTAGTGAACATGTTGTAGATCATATCCAACATGAAGTCGACTTTCTCTTCTGCATGGACGTAGATCAAGTCTTCATAAGGAAATATGGCGTGGAGACTCTAGGGGAGTCAGTAGCTCAGTTACATGCTTACTGGTACAAGGCAGATCTGATAAATGTGCCATATGAAAGAAGTGAGTTATCAGAAGCATATATACCTCTTGGCATGGGAGATTTTTATTACCATGCTGCTGTATTTGGTGGCACTCCTACCCAAGTTCTCAATATTGCCAGGGAGTGCTTAAAAGGAATCATGAATGACAAGAAAAACAGCATTGAAGCAGTATGGCATGATGAAAGCCACTTAAATAAGTATTTTTTTCTCCATAAACCTGCTAAGCTTTTATCACCTGAATATTGCTGGGATTCTACTAGAACAGGTATTATTAATATTCATAATATCAAACTCTCTTGGGCTAAAAAGGATTATAAAAATCTTAGAGTTAAATTGTAGTTTTATAGCACTTCAGATTTCTGAAAATAAGAGCATCATTTTTGTCTTATTCCTTGGGAAATTAGCACTTGATAAATTTTAGCACTAAAAAAATCACTAGCAACATGGCAAGACCACCAACATGGCATACTCATACTTCTCATATTTATTTTGAATTGTATAAGATGGACTCTAGCAGTGGCAAAATGAATGTATTGACATTAGATGGAGACACAGTGATTTCATATCCTGTGTCAATGTTGAGGAAATATTATTTGTTGGATTACATTGAACAAAATAGAATCTGTCACAAGAAAATGAAATCTGAAATATTTTCATTGATCTATGTAGACACACATTTCTCATACTGCTTAAGAAAAGGGACTGTCAGGGCGCCTGGGTGGCTCAGTCAGTCCAACTCTTGATTTCAGCTCAGGTCATGATTCCAAGGCTCACATCAAGCTCTGTGCTGAGCATGGATCCTACTTAAGATTCTCTCTCTCTCTCTCTCTCTCTCTCTCCCTCTCCCCCCTCCCTCCCTCTGCCTCTTCTCCATCTCTCTTTCAAATAAAATTAAATTTAAAAAATAAATAAAATAACATAAAAATAAAAAAGAAAGGGGATTGTCTAGAGGTGTGGATAAGAAGTCACTTGCAACTATAATAATATCCTGTCTATGCAAAATTTTAAAGATTTAAAGCTGCCATCAGATGGATGGATCATTACTTTGGAAACTGAGTCATTCAAAAAGAGCTATACATTTTAAAACTACAAAATTGTTTTGTTATAAAAACTAAAAGAAAATTTAAAAGATACAGAGAAAATTGAAGTTCCCTCCTTTACTCTCCCTTTGAAAATTTATCCCTCAATATTCCATTTATATGCATTTATATACCCACCACATGAGTACCCATACCTACACACACACACACACACACACAGCCACACACATGAATACACACACAGCCACACTTATACTTTATACAAATTGATTTATATCATACACATGCACACATACAGGCACACACAAAGATTTTATCACTAGTAAGGATCCAGTTCGGAAAACAGATACTACTATCCTCGGTATTTTAAACAGTGGAGATTTAACACAGGGAACTGGACATACAAAAGAGGTCATAACAGAGCTGAGGGTCACACAAGGGAGAGTGAAGCAACCCATAATTTTTATTTTTTAATTTTTTTTAGTGTTTGTTTATTTTGGAGAGAGAGAGAGAGACAGAATGTGAGTGGGGGAGGAGCAGAGAGAGAGGGAAACACAAAATCCAAAGCAGGCTCCAGGCTCCGAGCTGTCAGCACAGAGCCCGACGTGGGGCTTGAACTCACAAACTGTGAGACCATGACCTGAGCAGAAGTTGGGCGTTTAACTGGCTGAGCCACCCAGGTGCCCCTATTTTTTATTTTAATGAAGGCAATAGGACTCCTAAGGCTGAAGGAAAAATTGTAGAATGTCCACAAAGAGCCAGAACCCAGCATGAGCTGCCTGGCATGAGTGGAGACAAAAAAAGAGGAGTCCTAGTCACTGCTAAGGATGTCACCCAAAGGAGATAGAGACAGACAGAGACAAGAAAGAAATACAGAGACTTTTCTCCTTCTACTATCCTGTCTGCCTGTGTTTCCGCTGGCCAGTGCCATCCAGTAGTAGGATGCAATGGAGTCTGGGAAATGCAGATCCCTGCCACACTGAGTGGAAGTGTGGGGAAAATGAAATAGAAATCTGAGAGTAAAAAGACAAATGGCTACCATGGTCCATCCATGTTGCTACAAAGCTCCCATCTTCCTCCTCCCAACTCCCATAAAATGACTTCATGTTTCTACCTTGCAAAACTCAACCAACTTTTGTATAAATAAGTTATCACACCCAAAGGGGTAAAACACAAACTACCACCTGACATAGTTTCCCTCATCATGTCCCAGAATCCAGGATGATGTGAGGTCCTCTCCCTCAGGACTATATGTGGCTCTTCATTGTTTGGTGAACTCTGATCTAAATTGTAAAGAAAAGAATAACCAATGCTCCTCATTTAGAAAAAAAGAAATGTAGTAAGAGAAGGAAAAAGGGAAAATAATTGGTTAACATATAAAAAGGTATATTCATATGATAATGTATACTTATGTTTATAATATAAATATAAGAAAAATATACATGTCTGCTGCAGTTCTCATTTCTGTATCTGATTCCAAGGTCAAGTTCATATTGATCACTCCTTTCTTTTGCCACCCATTCCACATTCCTTACCTTCTGCTGGAAGCTCAGCTGAACAGGGTTCTTTACCAGGGAGATGACATAAAGCTTCTCCTTGTAGAATCTGAGTCTTTAGTGGGTCTTCATTGGATTGCCACAGTTTTCTCTTAACAAGGACTGTCGGATAAAGTAGTTTAAGAGGCTCCCAGGGAATGCCTTGAATTCTAGATACAGCCCTCATTCCACTACTGTGGAGTAGCAACCTACTTTCATCTTGATAATCAGTTCCCTGATCCAGTAGAGACCCCTTCTCTGGTTGTTGCTTCAGCACAATGAGAATGCAAAATGGCCAGGGGAAGTCTCAGATGCCAGTTCAACAGGACTATCACATTGTTTCCTTGTACACTAGGTCTTTCAAACTCATTGAGCCCACGGTTGCAGAGAAGAAAGTAAAAAGTGTTCCAGTAGATTATCTGGCGTAATTGTAAAAGAAAGCCTCACATTCCTACTCCTTGGTTCCAGGACTCATGCTTCCAGGAAGACAATATGATACAGCGGCTACTATTTTAAGATCTATCCCATACCTTTAGAATAGCACCCCAACCCACAGAGTGTTGTCTTAGAGCTGATTCTGTTACTGAGCCCATTTCATAAAGTTAGCTGCTTCTGGGTCATGAGTTATATGGTAAAACCAGTGAATTCCAGGGATAGAAGCCCATTGTTGCACTTACTGGACAATAAACTCTCTCTTTGTCAGAGGCAATGAATAAAACATTCTATAAGTCCACAAGTGATGGTGCTGGAAGAAGCACTATGGGAAAGGAAGGTATATCCGTACCCAGAATATATTTGTCTGATGGAAAAGATCCAAGGTAACCATTATGCCACCAGGGGCCAGACAGTCCCTCAGAAGAAAGGTGTCATATGATGTCAGCAGAGAAAGCCGTATTGTCATTGATGAGAGGAAGTCTAGCTTACTGAGCCACTGGATAGCCTCCATCTCTGCTACCAAGGCCACTTTGTATGTGGGCCAACATGAAAGCACTGTGGTGGCTGCAGTAAGAGGCTCACTGACATCACAGAACAGATTTTTCTCTATTTGATTACTGAGAGTCTCATCTACTAAGATTGCTCTTTGGCGAGTTATTTTCGTGGGACACTCACATCCTTACACCCTGTCCCTATTTCAGAAGCCCATAAAGGACTTCAGACTTTCTTGTCACCAATTTGTCAATCTGCCTAAGACCAGTCTCATAGAACTTACTTTTACTGATAATGGATTTTTTTATAGCTGCATCCACCCAAGCTTCTTGTTGGATCAGAAAGCATTAAGTTCATGGTGGGTAGAAGAGGTCACAGTTCAAATAAATTTAGAATCCCATGTGCATGGTATTCATTCTCTACCTGGCCATGGAAAATGCCCCATCCAGTATCTATATATTTGCTACATGAACCTATTAAGGATCACAGAATCTTGCTCTGCAGACAAGACCTTACATGGAAACTTCTCTCACCCTGGGCTTCACTCAAAATTCACTCAAAATTGGTTTCTCAACACACAGGTCAGAGTGGCGCTCCAGTGGAATATACATTGCCTTTAATATCCAAAAAGTCTCACTAAGCATATTTATGCCTCTGACTTGGTGATAAGTAGTTCGAGGTGCAGTAATTTGCCTAGAGCCAACAACCTTACATGCTCCTCAGAAATGTCACTGATGTATCAGGCCCCTGAATTTTTATGGAGTTTTTCTTCCACCTTTGGGCATAATTTGCATTAGCAGGACATCTGAGATTCTTGCTCCATTTCTGACTCTACATATTAGGTCTTCAAGCAATGAGAATAGGCATCACCTGGTAAATTAACTATCCTGGGTTAGATCTTTATGGTTTAAAGTAAGGAAAGACTTGTGTTCTCAGAGAGATGAAGAGGAAGAATTGTTTCCACTGACAAGGGAAGCTCAGAAGGATTAGAATTACACGTTCTCAGAGTCATATGAATCCACCCACACATAGGGGTTCTGTGTTCCTGAATTCTCTAATTTTTAACACAAGAGACTTTGAGAAGTTGTATATAAACTTACATTCTAATTATATACATCACACAATTCAACTGGGGGCCTTATCCTCAGCTATGTCTGCCTTATTACCACATCTGCATGTGCGTGCGTGTGTGTGTGTGTGCGTGCACACAAATACACATACAGGCTCCAAAGGAACCATCTTGGTCTATGTCCATGCCTTGAGCTGAGATTTGCAAATTTTAGACTTACATGTTATTTCTGTAAGCTCTCCGGAACAGTCAGAATCAGCATCCCTCCTCGAAGACATTGTACTTGTTATAACCACAATGGTGAGTACAGCAGCTAGGTAGTGTCCTGAAGTCTTCCCTTCAATGTACACATCCTATCAAATGTCAATAGTGATAAGATAATTTAAATAATTGTGGTGTCACTAAATGCCACATATTTCTAGTAACCCACAAGTAGAAGACGATTCTACATGGTAGTCAGATAGGTGAGCAACCCAAAACCAGAATCCTGCTGTGAGAGACTATTTCTTAGGGCCTTTGGTAGATAGTTCAAAAAAATATTATTATCCCCTCTCTGTACCCATGTCATTTTACATAGCCCCAGTTGATGCTTTCCAACAGCCAGACACATGAATATAGACCAGCAAGCCCCCAACCAACTGACCAGAGTACTGTAGCTACATGAGTACTCAAGGCTGAGATCAGATAGGCCTGGCCCAGATCAGCAGCAAGTGACCCTAGACTCATGAACAAAAATAAAGCATCACTGCTTTAAACTATTCAGGTTTGGGTGGGTTATTATACACAAAAATTAATTGATATCAGAGCACTCCTACTCTTAGAAACTATTATCAATCAGGGCCCAATTGGGAAAATCTGGGTATTTCAAATGAAGGATTTTAATTTGAGAACTGGTTACACAGGAGATAGAATTGCTAAGGAGCTGACGGGACAGGGACAGTGAAGAAACTGAGAAGCTGTGGCCATTCAGAGCCAGAAGGGCCCAGGAAAAAGGTGGTCGTACCAAAGGCCAGAAGCCAGGGTCATCAGTGGGGGGCTGGAACCCACTGCAACCACGAAGGGCACAGCTATCTGGTGGGAGCTGCAGTCATAAAGTAGATTTTAATTTTCGCTTTATGCTTTTTTCTAAGCTCACTAGTGCCATTAAATATAGCCATTTCACCTGCTTGTTGAGTAAGTTAACATTTAACTTATTTCATTAAATAAGCTAATACATATGTATAGTTCAGTGCCTGGTGCATAAGTGTTATAAGTCATCATCATCATATATTTTTATGGCAAAAACTATTATTGCCCTAAAGCCTTTGCCTTTGATGAGCACCTCATTCAATGGGAGCCCAGGGACAGTATAACTGTTTACTACCATACTCCACAGGCTGCCAGAAACCGATCTCTGAATACTAATGTGGTTTTTTTAACTGACTTTAGACCCAAACAAGGCCTGAAAATCAATTCTAGATTCCCCCTATTTCCACGAGTGTAGCTGCCTACAAACCAACCCTCTCTCTGGCACCGGAAACTGATTCTGATTCATCTAAACAAGAAAAAAATTTATGAAATGGAATGTTGGGTAAGAAAATTGAATGCTCAGATCTTAGTAGTCTTAACACAAAACCAAGTTTCTCACTCACCCTACATTTCCAGAGAGGGTTGGAACCAGGAAGTCTGCTCCATATTGTCACTTGGGGACCCAGAACGACAGAGGGTCCGCTATCTATGACATTCCTAGTCACAGCGTCAGGGGGATATACTAAAGAATCTGGCAGGGGCTTTTCAGTGCCTCAGCCTGGACGTATCCAATGCCCTGGGCTAGAAAATAGAGGCTTCCCAGGAAAGGAAGGGAGAACTAGATAGTGCTGACCAATAGCAACTGTTTACTACGGAAACAGTTCATAGTCCTTAGCGCCATAGGGATAATCTGTTTGAATACCAACCCTGATCCCTGCACTCGTTATCTCCCTGTTGATCTCCATACCTTTGAAAACACCTTCCAGAACATTAGTCCATGATTCTAACACAAATAATTTCAAACTGAACCCCCGCTAAGGTTCAAAATCCCAGGTAAGAGAATCTGATTAGCATGCCAGGTGGTTTAGGTCATGTGCCCATGGTTTAGTTGCAAAGGGCCGGAAGAGGAAATTTCTGTCTATTTCTACTTCCACACTAGACAGAAGGATGCTGCTGCTGCTTGAATATAAGATTCTCTGTAAGTTCAGGTTTCTGGGTAGCCCAAATGTAAAACNCTATTTCTACTTCCACACTAGACAGAAGGATGCTGCTGCTGCTTGAATATAAGATTCTCTGTAAGTGAGGGGTGTTCAGGTTTCTGGGTAGCCCAAATGTAAAAATGTACACTATATAGGTTCAATGTTTTGCATATTTAAGAATTTTATATAAACAGATTCATACAGTCTGTGCCCCTTTTTGAAACCTGGCTTCTTTCACAGTATCATTATGCGAAGGTCCATTTACGTTGTTGCACATATCAGTGCCGAGTACGACTCCATTGCCACAATTTGCTTATCTGTTCACTTGTTGATGAATATTTGTTTTTCCTACCTTTTGGTTACTACCAAGAAAGATACCAAGAGTGGTCACAAACAGCTCTTTTTGTGGACATGTGCTTCTGTTTCTCCTGGGTAAATGTCTAGGAGTGGAATTGCTGGGTTGTAGGTAAGTGTGTGCCTAAACTGTTAAGAAACTGCCAAATTCTTTTCCAAAGTGGTTGTGTCATTTTAACATTCCCACCAACCATGGATGAGAGCTCCAAATCTCCAATCCTCATAATGCTCGGTGTGGCCAGTTTTCTTAATTTTAGCCATTCTAATAGGTATGGGGCGGTATATTATTGTGGTTTTAATCTGCATTTGCCTGCAGAATAATATGATTTTTTTCATATGCTTATTTGCCTTCCGAATGTGTTTTGTTTGCTAAATGTCTGCTCAAATATTTTGCCCACTTTTTACTTGTATTGTATTTCTTGCAATCTGAAGTTCCCTTTTCATTGTCTTAACTGTTTCTTCTCCTGTTTTGTACTATACACTTGTTTTAGATTTTATATTTAGATCTGTCATCCATTTTTAGTTAATTTTTATACATGGTACAAAGTACTGATCAAAGTTTGTTTTGCTTTGTTTTTTTTGTTTTGTTTTGTTTTGTTTGGAGTTTTTTTGCATATGGATATCCAATCGTCCTAGATCCATTTTTTTAAAAGACTATCCATTCACTAATGAATTGCCTTTTCTTATTTGTCAAAAATCAATCATCCATTTACATGTAGATCTATTACTGGACTCAAGTCTGTCCCAATGCTCTGTGTGTCTGTCTTAAAACCATATGGTCTTAATTACTATATCTTTAAGTCTACAATTATTCCAAGATAAAAAGCTTATTAAAAAATGCAAAAAGATAGAGACCTGACAGAAAATGAACAAAAGCTACAGACAGTTTACAGAGAAGGAATTACAATGGCTCTTAAACGTGCAAGAAGATGTTCAACATCAGTCATAATAAAACAAACATAAATGAAAGCTGCACTAAGATATAATTCCCACCCTCAGATTTTCAAATACCAAAAACTTTAACAACTCACTTTATATTGATAAGGAAGGATAAAAATGGGTACTCTTACCCATGAGTTAAACTGGAACAACCCCTTTGGAAAACAATTTGGTAACATTTACTCAAATGCTAAATGGGTATAACCTTTGACCCAGCAATTCTGTTTCTAGAAATTTATCCTGAGATATAGTTCAATATATATTCATAGATCACATTCAAGTATTTCCACTGTGGCATTTCTTATAATGGCAACGACAATAAACAACCAAAATGTCTACCAATAGAGAACTGGGTACATAAATGACATAGTCGTATAATAAACCACAGTTCACCAGCAAAAGAATGAGTTAGATGTATGAAATGTAACAGAATGATCTTCAAAATATACTGATAAGTGAGATATTCAAAGTACTGAAGAATTATTTTAGGATGCTGCAATTTGTATGAAAAGGGGACCTATACACTTTAAAAATATTTATGCCCTTATAGGTGCAGAATAGCTATGGAATAAAACCCAAGTAAACTGTGAAAAGTGGCTGTCCTTGGGGATGGGACCATAGATCAGTGCTGAGGGAGAAGATAAGCATTATATAACCTTTCCTCTGTTTGCATTTTTTGCTGTGTGTGTGTGTGTGTGTTTCAATAAGAAAAACTATTTTAAAAGAAGGGTATACTAAAGGTCGTGCTATCTTAAATTAAGAATGATTAACTCAGGAGAGGGTGATTATGTTTGATTATCATTTTTTTTATGCTTTTATGCACTTGGCCAATTTTATAGTATGAAAATGTGTTACTTCTATAATCAGAAAACTAAGTACTTTTAAAACATTCTAAGAAAGGGTAAGAGGGATTAGCTTTACCCGGGATAATTGGACAATGCCTAAAAGACGATGAAGAAAAAGATGGTGTACATTTTTTTTGTCATTCATATACACATAGCACACAATGCAAAATATATTTATGGAAGTAAAAATCAGTTATCAAGAGAGATAAGGAAGGGATGCCTGGCTGGATTAGTCAGTAGAGCATGCAACTTTTTTTTAATAATCATTTTAAAAATATTTATTCAGTTGAGAGCGAGAGACAGAGAGACAGAGAGAAAGAGACAGAGTGCAAGTGGGGGAGGGGTGGAGACAGAATCCAAAGCAGGTTCCAGGCTCCAAGTTGTCAGCACAGAGCCCAACAGGGGGCTCAAACCCACGACTGTGAGATCATGACCTGAGCCAAAGTCAGACACTTAATTGACTGAGCCACCCAGGTCCTTGAACATGCAACTCTTGATCTCGGGGTTATAAGTTTGAGCCCCATGTTGGGTGTAGAAACTACTTAAAAATAAAATCTTTAAGGGGCACCTGGGTGTCTCAGTTGGTTAGTTGCCTGACTCTTGATTTTGGCTCAGGTCATGATCTCATGGCTCATGAGATCAAGTCCCACATTGGGCTCCACACTAGCATGGAGCTGCTTGGGATTCTCTCTCCTCCCTCTCTCTGCCTCTCCATCTTGCTCTCAAAATAAAATAAATTCTCTCTCTAAAAATAAAAAAGAGAGAAAAGAAACTTAGAAAGAAAGAAAAAAAGAAAGAAAGAAAGAAAGAAAAGGAAGGAAGGAAGAAAGAAAGAAAGAAAAGGAAGGAAGGAAGGAAGGAAGGACAACAGAAGAAACAAAAAGCAAACCATTTTTTAAAATCCTTGTCCAATGGGACAAAGTTCTACCATCTAGTAGCAATGAGAACTTGTGACCAAACGTATCATTATGACAATATCATTGTGACTTTCAAATGCTTTCATCATCAAAAGAGTCTGGTGACATCACCATTAGCAAAAGATTTAAACACCAGGTGAGTATTTTGCAATATCTGATTTTTTAATGAAAACCCAAAAATATAATGATTGGGAAACATCCTAGGACTTCTTTTTACATCACCAAAACTAAAGGTAAGGCTCTTAGGAAGAAACTATGAAAGGTTGGATGATCTGGCAAAATCATGAATAGGGGTCATCCCCAAACCTTGGCCTTGAAAGTATATTTTACAAAATAGGTGACACTTCAACATATTACTGGCCTTTGAGAATAAAATCATTGAAGGGGCACCTGGGTGGCTCAGTCAGTTGAGCGTCCAACTTCAGCTCAGGTCATGATCTCATGGTTCGTGGGTTCGAGGCCTGCGTCGGGCTCTGTGCTGACAGCTAGCTCAGAACCTGGAGCCTGCTTCACATTCTGTATCTTGCTCTCTCTCTGATCCTCCCCTGCTCACACAGCCTCTCTCTCTCTCTCTCAAAAATAAATAAAACATAAAAAAAAAGAATAATGTCATTGAAGGCACACTGTCAGAAAATAATCTGGCTAGATGGATTCTTAACTCACACATAGGGTAATTCTAATGTTTTTGAATGTAAAAGGTGGTCATCCCACATTGCTGGAACACTAAAATCATGTATAATTCAAGACTTCCCAGTCTGGTATTATCTATAGAAGAACTGTCCAACAGAAATATAATGCAAACCACATTTGTAACTTAATTTTTTTTAAGTTTATTTATTTATTTTGAAAGAGAGAGCCGAGTGGAGGAAGGGCAGAGAAGTGAAGAGAGAGAGAGCCTCCCAAGCAGGCTCCATGCTGTCAGTGCTGAGCCCTACCTGGGGCTTGATCTCACAACCATGAGATCATGACCTGAGCCAAAATCAAGATCAGATGCTCAACTGACTGAGCCATAAAGTTGCCCCCACATTTATAACTTCAAATACTCTGGGAGCCACACTGCAAAAAGGTAAACCAGTAAAATTCATCTTAATTATTTTATTTAATTCACCATATCCAAAATTTCACTTCAACATTTAGTCCATATAAACAATCATTAATGAGATAGCTTACATTATTTTTTCCATAATGAGTCTGCAGACTCCACTGTTTGGACCAGCAACATTTCAAATACGCACTACTCACAGGTGCTAGTGGCCACCATGTTGGAAGGTACAGATCTAAGCATCTTGCCCATTAAGTGTTCAAAAGCAAATAGCAGTGACTTCCATTTTACTCTAACACATAACCCCAAAGCAGGACCTGTTCTTTGATGGTGCCTACTGAAAATCAATTTATGCTGGTGAACAGAAATCCTTTTTCCCCCTTAAGTAAACTCTATGACCCACAATATGGGGCTCAAACTCACGACTCCCAAGATCAAGAGTCACATGCTCTACCAACTGAATCAGCCGGGTGCCCCATGAGTAAGCAGAAATCCTATTTGACATCTTTAACATAAGCTCAGAGCATTACCTAGAGCCAAGCATTCCATTTTAGGGCTTAATGTCCTTACTTTAGATTTTTAATCACTGTTTTCAAGAATATACCTTTGAAAGAGCTCATATATATTTTTAGTTTACTTGTCCTACAGTCTTTGAATAAATTATTAGTCTCAATATCTTTGTGAGGAAAAAACCACATAAAAATCAACTTTGGGGGTGGAATATATTCCAGTGCATAAAAACATCTTCATAAGGACCTCATTTTCTTTTCAGAGAAGCACAAGTGAAATAGAATGAGAGTTTTATTGAATTTCCTCATTCAGGGTGGACTTTGATAAAGACATAGAAAAGGAACATTACAGACACTGCACTGAATCTAAGAAGTATCAGTTGGCATCCTGAGGGAGATTTTTGCAGGCACTCCACACACGATTTAGGTTTTCCTAGGGCTGCCTTCTTCCTAAGGCCAAGCATTCTAGAATCAGCCAAATTTCCATAAATTAATTACATAATTAATTAGTTATTAGAAGATAGCAAGGAAGTTGTTTCTTACTTTCCAAATAATTCCTTTTCTCCTCTTCTTTTTTTCTAGGAGAGAATGAATTCTAAATGGAAAATGCTGTTATTAACTTCATTTACTTTATTGCTGATGTTGACTAAGCATCGCTCTCGGTAAATATACAAGATTGATGAGTTATCATCTTTAATGATTGGCAGAGTTGACCTACAATGCTGAGTTTTGTCCAAAAAACGTTAATAAACACTCTAAATTAATCAGATATTATCACCTCTTTGAGGAACTAATTAAATTATAAATATATTAATTCTTTCATTTTCCAACATTCAACAAATGTTTATTGACTACCTTTTGGTGCTAGGTCCTGTTCTAGGTGCTGGGAACTTATGTAGCTTTACATTCTAGATCTAGAAGATGGACAATAAGCAAAGGAATCAATGTTGGGAGCTTTGTATTTTTTTTTTTAATGTTTATTTATTTTTGAGAGAGAGAGCACCGGCGAGAGAGCGAGAGAGTGCACAAGTGGGGAAGAGACAGAGAGAAAGAGGGAGACAGAATCTAAAGCACGCTCCAAGCTCTGAGCTATCAGCACAGAGCCCAACATGGAACTCAAACCCATGAACCGTAAGGTCATGAACTGAGCCAAAGTCAGACGCTTAGCTGACAGTGCCACCCAGGTGTCCCAGGACCTTTGTACTTTACATAATAAGGCTATGAGAAAAAGAAATAAGACAAAATAAGAGAATAGAGAGTGTTGGGGGACTAGTTTAGATACATTTTAAGCTATGTCAATAGGAACAGGACTCAAAGTAACCTGCTATAGAAATATAGCTGTACTGGAGAAAAGATCTGTTAACCTGCTAAAATTCTCTTATAGAAAAATTCAAATTCTTACCTCCTCCTTGCCCTCCTCATCTTTATGGTCTTTTAAAATAAGCAATACAGTGCTACCAAATGCTATTTGAAAATCAGCTATACTGTGGGAGCTAATGTCTTTAAAAATTAACCATATTGTTTTGGTATCATGTTCTACATGTTATTTGTCCTCCTACGGTGTTATGCCTTAATAGAAAGGACTCATGGTCACTTGTAACAGTATTATAATCCTTTTGAAGATATTAATGGTCTGTCTTAGTCAAAAAGGAAATAATAGACCAGAAGCTCATTGCAGGCCCAGATTCCAGAACTGGAATGTCACATCAGAACTGGATGATATGTATTCCAGAACTATAGCATTATGCCTGGCATGTAATAGGTGTTTAGTAATTACCCAGCTAACAAGTGAGTAAATGAGAGGATCTGAATTCTGAATTTTTTGTTATTCCAATTACAATAGGCATTTGTTCAAATTTCACACTAAAAATGTCTCTTTTCATTTATGTGAAGAATAAAGAACTACGTAGAGAAGATAGAGCTCTGCTGGTAAGAATCTTTGTTCTATCAATATTCTACAAACTGTATTGGGGGCAAACTGGCTGGAGTGGAGTGAGTTCTAATGGTAGTGGCAACCAGGAGTGACAGAAAAATGGAATGAATTCTCCAGAGACAACCACTGACAGACTTCTTGGGTATCAGTTCAGAAATAATCGGTACACCTGTGTATATACATGTATACGAGTCTGTATGGACATGTGTATGTGCACATCTCTAAAATTTGCTCCTTCAACACACCTATCTGCTTATACCGGATATATTTTTGGCATTTGCTATAGTTTAAGCATCTCTGTCCAGGATATTTTTCTTTAGATTGATAGCCATCTGTAGTCTACCATGTTTTCTACCATTGACCATTGTGTAGGACCCAAAAAATTAGTCAAACTAACCCTCAAAAGAAATCTGTTATTAAAGTTCTCCATTAGTCACTATACATGTTTAATGCAGTTAGGCATGGATAATTTGGAATTTGAAAGAGTATGAGTCTTGAGCAATCCTGTATTAAATTATCTTTGGTTAAAAACACCTCCAAAATGTCAAAATGGGATGCACTTTCAAAGTCATTTTTTAATATTTGATTTTGAAATAATTACAGATTCATAGGAAGTTGTAAAGATAGAACAAAGAGGTCACATGTACCTTTCACTCAATTTCCCCCAGTGTTACATCTTACATAATTGTCATGCAATATCAAAATAGGAAATTGATGCTGGGAAATGTATGGATATAATTGTATAACATTTTATCACATATGTAGATTTGTAGATCACCACAGTAATCAAGATACAAAACGATTCCATCACTACAAAGATCTCTGAGCTACCATTTATACTCAGCCCAACGTCCTCTCCTCAACCTTTCTAACCTCTAGTACCATTTACCTATTTTTATCTTTATAATTTTGTCATTTTGAGAATGTGTTATAAATGGAATCATATAGTATATTATCTATTGAGATGAGCTTTTTTCCACTCAGGTTAATGCTCTTGAGATCCAGCCACCTTTTGTGTATCTCAATAGATCAGTCCTTTTTTATTGCTGTGTAGTATTCCATGAAGGGACATACCAAAGTTTAACCATTCACCTACTGGGGGTCATTTTGGATGATAATTCTTTTATTCCAGCACCTGAACAATATTGTTCCACTTCCTTTTGGGTCCATAGTTTCTAATAAAAAATCCATTTCATTCAAATTATTTTTCCACTCCAGATGAATCATTTCTTTCAGCTTTTCAAGATTCTTTTCATCTTTAGCTTTCAGAAAATTGGCTATTATGTGCCTCAGCATGGATTTTTTAAAAGTAGGCTTCACATCTACTGTGGAGTCCAACATGGGGCTTAAACTCACGACCCTGAGATCCAGACCTGACCTGAGATCAAGAGTCAGATACTTAACTGACTGAGCCAGTCAGGCACTCCAGCATGGATTTGTTTTTTTAAGGTTTATCCTGTTTGGGGTTCATTCATCGTCTTGAATCTTTATGTCTTTTGCCAAATTTGGGGGGCATGTTCAGCCATATTTTTAAACCTTTTTCAGCCCCATCCTCTTTCTTTCCTTATGGGGTTCCAATGACATGAATGTTAGATGTTTTGTTTTTTGTCCCACATGTCCCCAAGGCTGGTTCTTTTTTTTTATTTTTTCTCTCTGTTATTCAGATTGAGTGATTTCTGTTATTCTATCTGCAAGTTCACGGATTCTTTCTCCATCCTCTCCATTCTGCTGTTAAGACTATTTATTGAGTTTTTATTTCAGCGTTATATTTTTAAGTTCTAAAACTTCCATTTGGTTCTTCTTTATACCTTCCATATCTTTAATAAGACTTTTTATTTCTTTACTGTGACTTTCTATATTTTCATACATTTCAAGTGTTTGTAATTGCTCACTGAAGCACTTTTTCAACAGCTTTAAAGCAGCCTTTGTCAGATATCCTTGTTAGATAATTCTAATATCTGTATTATCATGGCATCCGTAGATTATTCTTTCTCATTCAAGTTGAGATCTTCCTGATTCTTATTATGACGAGTGATTTTTTTAAAATTGAAACTTGGACAATTTAGGGTATTGTGAAACTGGATCTTATTTAAATCTTATGTTTTCATAGGGATCTTCTAACACTGTGCTAGCTGGGAAATAGGGTGACACCCCTTCATTACTGTCAGTTGAGAGATGAAATATTAGGTTCTTGACTCTGCCTCTCTTGAAACCCAGTGGGGAGGGGCTCCTTGTTACTAATGATCAGGGATAGGAGTTTGGGATCCCCATGTGGTCTCTACAGACACAACCACAGTGGGACTGCCACAATTGCTGAGCAGTGGTGACAGTTTTACCACCACTAATCCCTTCTAACTCCACACCAGTGAAGAAGGGAGGGAATCCCTATGATGGTCTGGTGAGGGTACAAGTCTAGGCTCCCTACTTGGTTTTTGCTAGAGGGATGGAAATAGGGCCACAGTTCTTCTGTGTTAATTGGGCTGGAGAGTGAGTAGTGTACACAGGTTCTCTGCCTTGCTAGGTTGCCCTATTCCTGGCCCTTAAGCTATCAAGAGCAACTTTTTCTCAGGGCTCTTTGTCTGTGTCCATTGGCATTTCTGAGTCACCCCCAATCTGAGATACATGTGGCAGAAAACCCAGGGGGCCCACTGCCATGTTGATCCTTGAGTCCCCGTGCACCTACCTGATCTGATTCCTTCTCTTTGCCTTTCAGTCTTTTTTTACTTACTTTACATATAATGTCCTGGGTTTTTAGCTGTACTTAGTGGTAGGACAGGGAAACTGAGTACCTATCCCATCTTTCTGGAAGTACAAGTCACTTAAAGTTATTCTTATTTTAGAAAACATCCCCAGCTTATGAAAGAGAAGCCCTCTTATAACCTTGTTAATTAAATAGTTAACTTAAAAGTACAAAAAGACCTTAGATGGGTCCTATTTGTACATGAAAATCAAAGACAAACATCTAGACCCCTATTCCAACATGTAATAAAGTGTCTGTCACATAGTAAGCTACTAATACTTGATAAATGAATCACATAAATCTGTATTTTTGTCTGAATATACACTATTGTTCCTACTTTGTTAATATTAAAAATATATCCCCCACTCAAGAACCATACTGTTCCCTGCCTTCCCATTGTTGGTCATGACCTCTTCACCCTACATCTCTTTCCTGAAATATCCCTTATCCTTCCAGACCCAGTTTACATATTTCATCTCCAAATTTAGGTTAGATGACCCATCTATATGCTTCCATGGAGATCTGTTTTTTTCCTATTAGCAGTTACCACTCTACACTGTAATTGTCTATTTAATGTTGTCCTTCCAGCTAGTCTGTTGGCTTCCAGAGGCCAGGAACTGATCTAAATGTTCACAGTCCTAGAACCAGCATCAAACAGTGCCTGCCATATTACGCGGACACAATAATTATTTGCTGAGTAAGTGGATTGCTCTTAACTTGACTTTCTCTTTGTATCCAGGGAAAATGAAAAAGAAGAACTTCAGCTCTCAGACTGGTTTAATCCCAAGTAAGAAAAAAACATTCTACACAAACACACACTAATGATAATAATAACAATAACAACAACAACTCAATTTAAATGGGGGAGGACTTTTTTTCCATCATCAAATTGCACCTATCCTGGGAGCTTTCCAGGCCTTGGAGTTTTTATTTTAAAGGGTTTCATATATAAACCTAGTGTCTATTCATCTAGAATCAGGCAATTAAGGGTCATAATGAGAAAACTGTTATCTAGTTTAATGTTTCTGGTTTTATTAGGGGAAAGAAGAAAATCTTTTTAGGAGTGGCCCAAAAATGCCATTAATGACTCCTCTTGATTTTGGCATTAACACTTGGAGGAGAATCTCTTTTTTTTTGAGGTGGGGCAGGGGGAGAGGGAAAGAGAGAATCTTAAGCAGGCTCCACACCCAGTGTGGAACCCAACACAGAGCTTGACGCAGGGTTCAATCCCACAAACCTGGAATCATGACCTGAGCCGAAATCAGGAATTGAATGCTTAACCTAACCAATGAAGCCACCCAGGTGCCCCAGAGAATCTCACTCTTTATAATGGTTATCTAGTATTCTATTTTATGGCTGTATACCATAATTTATTTAGTCAATTCCCTATTAGTTTTGAAACATTTGCAGTTTGGGGGCTATTGTAAGTAATATTTTAATGAATATCCTTGTACATAGATTTTTGTATACTCCTGTGTAAATTTATCCATATGATAAATTCCTATTGTAGCATCACTAGTTTAAGAGATGTAGACATTTTAGGAGCACCTGGGTGGCTCAGTCAGTTAAGCATCCAACTCTTGATTTCTGCTCAGGTCATGATCTCACAGTCCGGGATTTAAGCCCTCTAGCGGGCTCTGCGCTGATGGTGTGGAGCCTGCTTGTGATTCTCTCTCCCCCTCTTTCTCTGCCCCTCCCTCCTTCCTCCTCTCTCTCTCTCAGAATAAATAAGCTTTTTAAAAAAGATTTAAAAAACTAAGAAAGAGATGTAGACATTTAAAATTTTTACTCAGGTTGCTAACTTTCCTTTTAATGATTATAACACTTATTTTCTAATCTATAGTGGGTGATGTTAATAATTTTGTTTTATAAATTTCTATCTTATTTTAGTAGTATCAAACATTTTTGTTGGCAAACTATTAATTAAAATATCTCAATTCAATCTGCACTTCCATAATTATTGTTCAATTTGATCATCTTTTATATGTGTGTTATTTATTTCATCTTTTGTGAATTCCTTTTTCATATTCATATTTTTAAAAATAACCTCAAGTGCACACAATAAGATTAATAACAATATTTGGGGGGCCTGTGTGGCTCAGTCAGTTGGGCATCCAACTTCAGCTCAGGTCATGATCTCGCAGGTTCACAAGTTTGAGCCCTGCATCAGACTCTGTGCTGACAGCTCAGAGCCTGGAGCCTGCTTTGGATTCTGTGTCTCCCTCTCTCTCTGTCCCTCCCCTGATCACACTCTGTCTCTCTTTCAGTCTCTCAAAAATAAATAAACGTTAAAAAAATTTTTTTAAATAATAATCTTTGCTTCAGACTCACTCTTATCATTAGGTTATTCAAAATCCAGTCATTATTTATTTGTGTGTTTTCTTGCTTATTTCTGTTTTCTTTTAAGTTTATTTATTTATTTTGAGAGAGAGAGAGAGAGAGCAAGCAGGGGAGGGGCATAGAGAGAAGGAGAGAGAAAACCAAGCAGGCTCCACCGCTGCCAGCACAGGAATCACAGGATGACAACCTGAGCCGAAACCAAGAGTCAGATGCTTAACTGACTGAGCCACCCAGGTGCCTCTCTTGCTTATTTTTAATGAAACAAAAACTTCAACATCCAGCTCTGTCTTTTCCAGGACCCCCATTCTGTCTCCTTACCCTCTGCCTTGAAACAAACTCCGTCCTGAATCCTGCTTCATCATCCCCTTGCTTTCTCTTTTTTAAACATAAATGTATATCTTCCATTTGTATTCTGGAACAAGTAATACTTTCAAATTATAGTTGTTTATAACTTTTTAAAGAAGATATAATACCATATGTAATCTCCAGGAACTTATTTTGACCCTTAATATTAGATTGCTAACATTCATCCAAATTGCATATTACTATCATTCATTTTGATGGCCACATTACAGTTGACTGTAGAAATGGATGTGACTCATCCACTGCTTTATTAATGGATGTGACACATCCTTGGACTGGGTCTAGGTTTTTGTTATTATATACATTAAGAAGTAACACTCTTGTAAGAGACCTTGCCAAAAAATTTGCTTAAAGTATGAAACAATTATACAGATAAAATAGCTGCCCAATTCTATCTCTGACCTCATCTTCAACTATTGTTTTCCTCACTCCACTCCTCCAATCACACTGGCTCCTTGTTGTTTCTCAGAAACACCAAGCATGCTCTCACCTCAGGAACTTTGCACCTTCTGTGCTTTCTGTGTGTCCAAGCAGCCAAACGGCTCATTCTCTCACTTCCCTCAAATGCTACTTTATCAATGAAGCCTTCTCTAACCACTCTCTATAAACCAGCACCCCATTCTGTTTCTCCCTTACCCAGATTTTTTGTTCTCAATTGCTCTCCCCAACATCTGACATACTGTATATTTGCTTGCTTATTCATTTACTATCTGCCTTTCCCACAAGAGTGTGCCTAGAAAACAAAAAAGCCTAGATATAGTAGGGGTTCAATATTTGTAGAATAAATAAATGTATGAGATCTTCTAAGTGAAATGATAGCACCTTAACAACAATGTTATAGTTTAAAATGAAATGACCTCTGCAATATTGAGATATCAGGGAAGAAGCTCATTTTTGGTTCTTATTAAGTACAGAAAACTGTAAGCTTAAAGTAAATATGTGGGAATAAACGTCTCAGAACAGCCAAGGAAAGTGTGAAAAATAAGAAAGTTAAGAGGATTTTGCCTATGGGTGCCTGAGTGGCTCAATTGGTTAAGTGTCCAACTCTTGATTTCTGCTCAGGTCATGATCTCATGGTCAGGAGATGGAGCCCCACATCAGGCTCCACACTGGGGGTGGAATCTGTTTAAGTCCTCCTCTGCCCCACCTTGTTCTCTCTCTCTCTCTCTCTCTCTCTCTCTCTCTCTCTCTCACACACACACACACACACACACACACACACACAAATTTTAAAAAGAGAGGATTTTACCTTAAATATCCAAACATATTTTGATATCATTGTGATCAAATCAACACGGAATAGATCAAAGGAGTAGTAAATCAAGAATCAGATCACAGTATGTATCAAAGTTGATATATAACAAAAATTGTATCTTAAAAATCAGTAAGGAAACAAGAAATTAGTTCATAAATTATACTGACACTATCACTATTGGTGATCTAAGTGAGGGGACAAATAGGGCACTAATCTTATGGCATCAATAAAGGTAACTTCCTGATAGATTACAGACTTAACTGTAAAAACTAAAGCAATAAAAAAAATCTTGTTAGAGCCCCAACAAAGAATATGGAAGCATCCAGAAGCTTCAATAGTAAGAAGTGCCTACCACCCTCAGCCTAAAGGGACAAGGGAAGAGATGGCGTTCCTGGAGACCAGGAATTTCTGGAACCATGAAAGAGCTGCCCAACAGAAGCTGTAGCTGTATATGGACACAGCCACTGGCAAGGTCTTAACAAAGCTGGGAGACAGAAGAGGAAAACAGACAACTTCTCCTGCCCTCTGATCTTATGTGGGTACCTCCCATTAGCAGAACCCTCTGCAAGCCACAGGGCAGGGAACTTTGGGTAATCAGTCTGCTCCCAAGGCAGGCCAGGTAGAGAAGGGCTAAGGATGGACAGGGGAATGGTAAATGGAGAATAATTAATATAATCTACCCTTTGTGCCACTAAGCGTCATTTCTCAACTTTGACTTAGATGGAGTAGTTCATGTTCCCCAAACAGGAGAAACAAAAAGTCACATCAGCTAGGGGGTATCATCAAGGTGATGGAAACCCAGCTATATTCCCACTTGAAACCTAGATCATAACATCTTCCATCTCTAGTATTCTTCATATAAGGTGGCAAAGGGGAGAAAATAATTAACACAACAGATCATGACTACAGTCCCACTTCTGTATCTGTTCAGGAGGTTGGCAATAAAAGGAGGCAGTAATGATCACCATCCCATGGCTTCTTTATCCTCTGCTAACCCCTTTGATGGTCAGAGTTTCTATTTGATAGGGTGACTCAAACCTCCATTCCTGAAGAGTCTGATTCCCTCGGTGGTCTGATCTTACTGAGTTGCCCCAATTTCCCATTGACCGTTATTACTGGAAATGAGGTAGCTGGGGGCACTCCCAGAGAATCCTGTGCCTTCTATATGAAGCCCTGCTTGCCATCCTTGTACAGTAATGGCATTTTCTGCCTGTTAGGTCAGTGGCCTGAGGAGCCACAAGTGATCTGCCATCACTTTCACAGAACCATGACTTACCCCCTAGCGCAGACTCCTCCCTGGAGAACTGAGAACTCTAAACACACTGAACCCAAAGCCACAACAATGGCAAGCAAACATTCTATAAGTGCATTACTGGATGTAATTGTGAGCAGGGACAGCCTCACATCCACCTTGTGTTGTGAACTGTGCATTTTAGCTTTGGAAGACATAGTATCTCATATTGCTCATTGAATCAAAGCAGGATGGCAAATTACTACAGAATAGTACCTCAGCCTTTCCAGGGAATTATCTCGGAACTAACACTGAGAATGAGACTTGTATCTGTGATGTGTCTAATTTATAAGCATCATCACTGTAATAAGGGTACATCTGCCCATTATTAAAGTGGAGTTTGAGACTTTTGAGTCAAATAGAAGTATATGGCCATAAATACTAAGTATAAGAAGGGTATAAAAGTTAAATGTATAAGAAAATAAATAAATGTGTAAATTTTAAAAATTCCTAAAATAGTAAAAAAAAAAAGGGGGGGATACTTTTAAAGAACTTTATTATTATTAATGTACTATTAAGAGTTGTCAAAACTTACCCTTGTCTGGGTCTGGATTTATAATTAAAACCTGTAATTACCAAAGGCAAAATGGCTTCACACTTAGTATTCAGTTCCTTCCTGAAATGAAGGCCTAAATTTGCTTTATTTTTATTTTTTATTAAAAATTTAAAAATCTTTTTTTAAAAATGTTTTTATTTTATTTTTGAGACATAGAGAGACAGAGTACAAGCAGGGCAAGGGCAGAGAGAGGGAGACACAGAATCTGAAGCAGGCTCCAGGCTCTGAGCTGTCAGCACAGAGCCCGATGCAGGGCTGGAACTTGCGGACCATGAGATCATGACCTGAGCCGAAGTTGGACACTTAACCAACTGAGCCACCCAGGTGCCCCTAAAAATTTAAAAATCTTTAATGTTTATTTTTGAGAGAGAGAAAGAGAATGAGCAGGGGAGGGGCAGAGAGAGAGAGAGAGATACAGAATCCAAAGCAGGCTCCAGGGTCTGAGCTGTCAGCACAGAGCCCGATGTGGGGCCTGAATCCACAAACCATGAGATCATGACCTGAGCTGAAGTCAGAAGCTTGTCAGAAGCTTAACCAATCGAGCCACCCAGGTGCCCCGGCCTTAATTTGCTTTAATAGTGTAGTATCCTGTCTCCAACTGAACTGTATATTATTACTTTTTTTTGTTGATTTTGTTTTTTTGGGGGGGGGCTGTTTTTTGTTTATTATTACTAATTCTGCTGCTTCTGCTGTCATTTTGTTATTATTAGAAGCAAATGTAATATCATCTTCCTTTTTGGACTAATCTTACTTTCTTCCTGGAGTACCTTAGGAAGGGTAGAAAGAAGGTACTCCAGGAAAAGAGGAAAAAGGAAGAGAAAGATGAGAAGGGGGTAAAAGGAAAGGAAGACAGGAGCAGACAGTGGTGTATCTGCTTTATTATTTAGGCAATAATCAGAGAAATGTTCAGACACTGGGCTGCTATACAGTCAGAGCTCAAGGAAAAAATTCTTGGACTCAAAAGGCAAGGTTTTTTTGTTGGTTTTTCTTTTCAAGTAATCTCTACACCCAACATGGAGTTCAAACCTACAACTCCATGCTCTACTGACTGAGCCAGCCATGTACCCCTCAAAAGGCAGTTTGGTATAATGACCAAAGCACAGATTTGGAAAGCCAACTGGCTGATAATGAATCCTGATTCTGACACTTATTAGCTGTGTGACACTAAGTAATTTACTCAACCAATCTGTGCCCATGTTTCGTCATATAAAAAATAGAGATAATGATGGAATTTATATTATAGGACATTGCAAGGATTAAATAAATAGTGCAAAACATGTAATCACTATGCCTGGCACATAGTTTAGTACTTTATAAATATTAGCTACTATCACTTGGAGAACAACATCTACTGTCATAATAAGTGGTACTTTCTTAATTATTTTCTTGTTCGTTCAACAGAAAACGTCCTGATGTTAAAACAACAACTGATTGGCTTGCACCAATCATATGGGAAGAAACTTACAACAGACAAGTCCTGGAAAAGTATTACAAAAGGTTGAACATTACCATTGGCTTGGCTGTATTTGCTACTGGAAAGTAGGTGCTACTAACGTTCATCCTTTTTTATTTTGGAAACATGGATAAACACCCATGAATTCTCTATATCCAAACAACTACTCATAATTAACACTAATTATGATTTCTGGCTGGTCTGCATAATTATTTGTAGTGGTTATTTTCTCCAGCCATGGCTGATTTCTTAACATGACTTGGAATCTTTTTATTAATATCCAGTTAGCTCACTTTTCCTTTCTTCTCAATAAATGTTATGGCTCTTCTCAGGCCCCTCAAGCTCACTACATCCTCTTCCACTAACCAACACAGTTAAGCTCTGGATGCAACTTCTACCCCCTACCTACTGGTAGCTTTAGCAACAATGACACACATGTTCTACAGCATGTTCGAGTGACATGTATTCTCCTGATGAATTTTAGCAAAGTGAATGCTTGGTTTTTCGTGTTTCACAGGTTTGTGGATCAGTACCTGCAACAGTTCCTCCAGTCTGCTAATAAGCACTTCATGGTTGGCTATAATGTTATCTTTTACGTCTTGATGGATGACTTCTCCAAACTACCTCCCATAGAGTTAGGTCCCCTTCGAACATTTAAACTATGTGTTGCGCTCAAACAACATGTGTGGAAAGACTTTAGTTACATATATATGGAAAACTTGGATATGTACATCACAGAACACATCCAACATGAAGTCAACTTTCTCTTCAGTATGACTGTAAACCAGGTCTTTAAGAATGACTTTGGGGTGGAAACCCTGGGCGAGTCTGTAGCTCAACTCCATGCATGGTGGTATTTTAGACATACTGAAAACTTCCCTTATGAGAGAAGACCTAAATCAGCAGCTTTCATCCCTTTTGGAGAGGGAGATTTCTATTACCATAGTGCAATTTTTGGTGGCACACCCCATGAGGTTTTAGCCTTCGTTAAAGAATATCAAAAAGGAGTTACCAGTGACAACAGAAATGGACTCAAGAGCATATATGAACATTACTTAAACAAATATTTGTTTATCAATAAACCCACTAAGTTGTTATCACCAGAATACAATTGGGATCCAAATTTTAGAACTCCCCCACAAATTAAACATGTGAAGATAGAATGGCATTCAACAAGCATTTGATGGTTATATCAGTAGACTTATGGATTAATAAGTAATTCACAATAATTCCTCAAATATGAAACTTATTAAATGTCTCAGTGTTATAGAAACTTACAAAAATATGCAATCTTCCAAAATAGTTTTTCTCCTTGCAATTTTAAACCATCTAAATCTACCTAAACTGGATTAAGAATAAATGGATGTTAATTTAATATTAATGCACAGTTGCGTTATTATCTACATATTATACATTATGTGGAAATACTTTTGGAGGCATAAAATGAAGAAACACATCCAGATTCTCTAGTTCAGAAAATAAAGATGGATGGATGGATGGATGGATGGATGGATGGATGGATGGATGGGTGGATGGATGGATGGTTATATATACACATAAGCACAAACACAATGTCAAAGGGATATTCATCAACCCGTTCATTACATACTCTGTTATTAGTGTTGGGAGATACAATGCTTGTAATTAGATCAATTAGCATTTAATCTATCTGGCATCTGATTGAACTTGGGTGACTTAGAGACATTCTCTCAAATATGTATCTTTTATTATTACAAAGATGTTGGGTGCATCATCTTTAATGCTACAGGAATTCTTATCTATCTATCTATCTATCTATCTATCTATCTATCCGTCTATCTATCTATCTATCTATCTATCTATCTATCTATCTATCTATCTGTCCGTCTATCTATCTATCTATCTACCTACCTACCTATCTATATTTTAGAGAGGAGAGTGCAAATGAGGAGAGGGGCAGAAGGAAAGAGAGAGAGAATCCTAAGCAGGCTTCATGCTCAGCACAGAGCCTGAGGTGGTGCTTGATTCCATGACCTTGGGATCATGACCTGAGCCAAAATCAAGTTAGACATTCAGCTAACTGGGCCACCCAGGAGCCCCAATAATTATCTACTTAACTCAATGGTAAATATATTCTTTTAGATGTAGTCAGGGAATAGAAAAAATGTTTTAAAAAGTTACATATATATATAGACTATATAAATTTTATAAAATTTACTTCAAGCAGCCTACAGTCCAGCAGGGGAGATAAAACTATAAATATCTCTTTTGCAAGTTTAAAAGTGCTGAAACATAAGGAATACATGGCTAAACTGCCATAATGGCTCAGGAAAGAAAGTCGTTGCCTCCATAAGAATCTTTACTATGCAGTCATAGGAACATGTTTCCATAAATTAATGAAGCACTATAACATATAGTAACTGGATGTTCCAAAGTCACAATACAATAGGTTATTACTGTAATCCTTTTTTGTGGGATAAAAATGGAGATTTAGTAAGTTTTCTATAAAAGGTAAAGATTATTGGCTATTAAACATTAAATTAGGGGCACCTGAGTGGCTCAGTCAGTTCACTGTTCGACTTCAGCTCAGGTCATGATCTCATGGTCCGTGAGTTCGAGCCCTGGGTTCTGTTCTGACAGTTCAGAGCCTGGAGCCTGCTTCAGATTCTGTGTCTCCCTGTCTCTCTGCTGCTCACACTGTCTTTCTCTCTCTCAAAGTAAACAAACATTTAAAAACAGTTTAAAAAACACTAAAATTATAAAGGAATATTTTAAAATTTTTAATGTTTATTTTTGAGAGAGTAAGAGAGTGTGTGTGCACGAGTTGGGGAGGGGCAGAGAGAGAGGGAGACAGATGATCTAATAGCGCAGAGGCCAGTGTGGGACTCAAACTCATGAACCATGAGATCATGACCTGAGCTGAAGTTGGACGCTTAAGCGACTGGGCCACCCAGGTGCCCCTATAAGTAATAATGATGACAGCTATGGTAGGCAGATCTTATGATGGCCCCCAATCACCCACATATCCTGGGGTTCCTGTCCACCTGCTACCACCACCTACTTTTAGCGTGAGCTAAATGTAGTGACTTGCTTCTAATAGAATATGATGAAGGTGATGGGATGTCACTTTCATGATTAGGTTACATAAGATTGTCACCTCTGTCTTACTAGCAGCCTCTACTTATTACTGCCTTTGACTAAGCAAGTTGAAATGTTGGAGAGTACTCATAGCAAGGAACTGAGGGCAGTCATCTGACAACAGCCAGGAAGGAAGTGAGTCTTCAGTCCAACAACCCTCAGGGAACTGCATGCTGCCAACAACCATGTACATGAGCTTGAAAGCAGGTCTTTCCCTAGTTGAGCCTTCAGATGAGACCTTATCTCCAGCCATCACCTTGGCTGCAGCCTTGTGAGAAAGCCACAAGTAGAAGATCCAGCTAAGTCATACCCAGATTTCTGAACCACAGAAATGGAGAGATAATAAACATGTGTTGTTTTAAGTTTGGGGGTAATTTGTTATTCAGCCATAGCTAACTCATACAGATTTTGCATTTGAAAGTGGGGTGGTGCCATTAAAAATAGCTACAACTGGAGTGGTTTTGGAATTGGGCACTGGGTGGAAGCTGGAAAGATTTTTCAGAGCATGATAGGGAAAACCTGAATTGCTTTGAACAGATAGTTTATAGAAATCTGGAATTGGAGGACACTACTGGTGGCTGCTCAAAAGGAAGTGAGGAACACCTTACTGGAAACTGGAGGAAAGGGGACATTTGCAACAACACTGCCTACACCAGTTATGTGGAAAACAGTGTGTACCAATGTGCTTGCTGATATAAAGAGATTTCTAAGTTTTCTCCTTACTGTTTGTAGTAAAATGTGAGAGGAGAGAGAGGGATTGATGAAAGAACTATAAAATAAAATAGGCTTTTTTCTTTGAGACTTTTGGTCCTAGACATAGACCCACTTTTCCCTGTTACTCTCCTCCAGATACAACTAAAACCTCCTAGAAATAATTAGAGACAACCATAGGGGATTCTGAGAGGTAGAGAGAGGATAGCAGATTGGCTAGGGACCTGGGGACTTGAGGAGCAACACCCCATTCCCTGAGATTTCTTTCATCTACCACATACCTCAGACTGGGCACTGGAGAGACACATGGCTCAGAACCACCAAAAGGTAGACACAGAAAAAGCTCTAGGAAAAGCCAGCTTTTTCAGGTTGAAGGCCCAGGAAAGAGGCAGCTCACCAGAGACTTAGTGGGGAACCCCATCTCCATGCCATACCTGGCTGGCCTACTCTATCTACACCAGCAGCACCCGCAAAGAGCAGGCAGACAATTCCTCCCAGAAGCACTGAGAGGCCCAGTGTCTCCTGGCCCTCCACACAGCAATAGAGGGAGACCCATTCCAGCATATCCTGGGCCTCCACCTAGTAAATATGCCCCCCACCACTACCACCAGAGGCAGAAGGAGGCCCAAGTACATGCTTCTCTCCCTCAGGGGCACTGGCAGAGTTTGAATAAGAAGCCCATCAGCACCAGAGGACCTGGAGAGAAGGTCCTGGAAAACACACTGTCCCACATGCCCAGCATCCCCCACCTACCACCCAGGGGCCTTGGGGAGCCCAGGAAAGCACCTTCCACTCCCTCAAACAATACAGCACTGATTAGGTAGGCACTGGGTGGCTCAGAGAGCAGGCTCAGGGAAGTACTCACAGCCCCTTAGCCTAGAATCCCCTATACTCCCCCTAGCAGGACCCGCTTGGGGAAGTACACTCCACCCTACAGGCAGCACCAGCACAATTAAGCAGGAGCCCTGATGGTGCCAGGTGAAAGAAATGGGCCAGAGCTGGGGCGCCTGGGTGTCTCAGTCGTTTAAGCATCTGACTCTTGGTTTCAGCTCGAGTCATGATCTCACGGTTTCATGAGTTTGATCCCTGCATTATGCTCTAGGCTGACAGTGCACAACCCTCTTGGGTTCCTCTTTCTCCCTCTTTCTCTGCCCCTCTTCCACTCATACTGTCTATGTCTCTCTCAAAATAAACAAATAAACTTAAGAAAAGGGAGGGGCAGATCAGCAGTATACAAGTTCTGAATTCTATGTTAGTATTGGAACCACAGCCCAGAAAAGAAAGACAGGGACTATGCACTAAACATAAACAGGGTGACTGCTTGCCATGATAAAAGACTTAAATAGGATCCAGGGTCTCAAAACTTAATATTGAAAATTTCCAGGAAACAATAAAAAAATAATTCATACCAAGGACATGAAGAGTCACAACCCAAACAAGAAAAGGCAATTAACTGATGCCAATATAGAGATAAATCAGATACTGGAATTATCTGACAAGGATTTTAGAGCAGCCATCATAAAAAATGCTTCAACGGGTGCCTGGCTGGCTCAGTTGGTGGGGCACATGACTCTAGGTCTCAGGGTTGGGAGTTTGAGCCCCAGGTTAGGTGTAGAGATAACTTTTTTTTTTTAATGTGTTTTCTTTTTTTTTCTTTTTTTTTTTTATAATAGTTTATTGTCAAATTAGTTTCCACATAACACTCAGTGCTCATCCCCACAAGTGTCCTCCTCCATGCCCATCCCCCCCTCCCCCCACATCCATCAGTCCTCAGTTTTTGTCAGCATTCAAGAGTCTCTCATGGTTTGCTTAGAGATAACTTTAAAAAAAATCTTCAACAAGCAATTCTCAATCATCTCAAAAAAAATTTAAAAAATAGAAAACTTGAGCAAAAATTTATTAAATGAATAATACTTAGCAAAAACTATCTGTGGGAGAACACATACCATATACTATCATTTATACATCACTTTACAAAATGCAAAGTAACAGTACATACTGCTTAGGGATATATGCATATAGGAAAAAATATAAAAACATGAATTGCAAGGACAATCACCAAATTTGTGATTGTGGTTACCTCTGTGATAGAAAGGAAATGCAGTCAGAAAGGGACACATAATATATTTCATCTGTATGTGAAATGTTTTATTTCCTAAGCTTAGTTATCAGTACTAGGGTATTCATTATAACAGTCTTTACATTTTTATGTATGAAATATAATTTAAAAAGTGACTTTATTGGAAAAACTCTACAGAGTGATCTCTGTCTCCTGTAGTTCAAAATTTTTCACTCAATACCTTAAACAAAGCTTTAGAGCTTCCTGTTAATTTTTGCTGTAGCCTTCAAAGCTTTTAAGTTATGAAATCTATTGCCCCTACTGTACAAAATGAATATATTTCAAAGAAGAACAAACACATATCTATGTAAAGTCACTATCTATGATAAAATCTAAAATATCACCAGATCTTAGAAGAAAGATTGTCAATGTTCTATTTCTTAACTGACAGAGCAATTTCTATTTAAAAAGAGTAATAAAATTGACAAACCACTCACAAAGTTAGACAAGAAAAAAAAGAGAAAACACAAATAACCAATGTCATAAATAAAAGGAGAGACATTATTACCAATACAGATATTTCAAATATAATAAAAGGATAATATGAAACAAACACTCTAATAAATTTGAATATATGGAAGAAATGGAAATTGTTAAAGAAAATTATAAAATTGCAAAGGGTACAAGAAGAAATAGAAAAATAAAATATCCTAAAGAAAGTGAGTCAGAGAAAGGAAACAAATTTTCCCTCAAAAATAACTGGGCCCTGGGTGGAAAGTGAAAGGGATTAAGGGTACACTTATCACGTACATTGAGTCGTGTACAGAATTATGGAATCACCGTATTGCACACTTGAAACTAATATAACACTGTATGTTCATGATACTGGAATTAAAATTTTAAAAAATATATGTAACATTTTTAAAAAAAGGCCCTCACCTCATACCATTAACAAAAATTAACTCAAAATGGATCATAAATCTAAATGTAAGAGCTAAGGGCACCTGGATAGCTCAGTTGGTTAAGTGTTTGACTCTTGGTTTCAGCTCAGGTCATGATCTCATGGTTCGTGAGTTCGAGCCCCACATCAGGCTCTGTGCTAACAGTGTGGAGCCTGCTTGGGATTTTCTCTTTCCCTCTCTCTTTGCCCCACCCCTGCTTGTGTTCTTTCTCTCTCTTTCTTTCTCAAAATAAATAAACTAAAAAAAATGTGAGAGCTAAAATTACTAACTTCTTAGAAGAAAACAGGAACAAATTATGAACTTGGATTTGGTGATGGTTTTCTATGTCTGACACCAAAAACACAAGCAAAAGAAAAATTAAACTGAACTTCACCAAAGTACAAATCTTTTGTGCATCAAAGGACATGATCAAGAAAGTGAAAGGACAACCACAGAATGGGAAAACATCTGTGCAGATCATTTATCTCAGAAGTACTTACCTATATAAAGAATTCTCACAGCTTGGGACACCTGGGTGGCTTAGTCTGTTGGGCAACCAACTTCAGTTCAGGTCATGATCTCAAGGTTCATGAGTTCAAGTCCCATGTCAGGCTCTGTGCTGACAGCTCAGAGCCGGGAGCCTGCTTCAGATTCTCTGTCTCCCTCTCTCTTTCCACCCCTCCCCAACTCATGCTCTGTCTCTATCTCTCAAAATAATAATAAGTATAAAATAAACAAACTAAAACAAATGTCTTAAAAGAATTCTTAAAGCTCAAAAAAAAAAAGGACATCACCCAAATTTTAAAATGGAAAGGGCATTTTTCTAAAACTATATATACAATTGGCCAAAAAGCACATGAAAACATGCTTAATACCATTAGTCATTGGAGAAATAAAAATACAAACACTGAGATACAACTTCACACCCACTAGGATGGCTATAATTTTAAAAGACGGAAAAGAATGATTGTCCAAGTGTGGAGAAGTAAGGACCTTTGCACATTGCCCTGAGAATGTAAAATTGTGCAGCTGCTGTGGAAAGCATTGTAGCAATTCTTCAAAAAGTTAAATACAGGATTATCATATGACCCAGAAACTCCACTCCTAGGTATATATCCAAAAGAACTGAAAACAGGTGTTCACACAAAAACTTGTACATGAATGTTCATAGCAGCACTATTCAGAATAGCCAAAAAGTGAAAACAACCTAAATGTCCATCAGTGAATGGACAATAAACAGAATGTGGTTTACGTGCATGCACACACACACACACACACACACACACACACGAGTATTTTTTAGCTGTGAACAGGAATAAAGAACGGATACCTGCTCTAGCATGGATGAACTTGAGAACATTACAGTAAGTGAAAGAAGCCAGTTACAAAAGACTGCTTATCATCTGATTCCGTTTACATGACATGTACAGACTAGGCACACATATAAGACAGAAGGTAGGTCACTGGGAGCTTAGGGCCAAGGTTTTACAGAGGCGGAAGAGTTGGCAGCTAAAGGGTACATGGTCTTTCTTTGTGGTGATGAAAATGTCCTTTTTTAAAAAATGTTTATTTCTGAAGGAGAGAGAGAGAGACAGAGTGTGAGCTGGGAGGGCCAGAGAGAGAGGGAGACACAGAATCTAAAGCGGGCTCTGGGCTCTGAGCTGTCAGCACAGAGCCTGACACAGGGCTTGAACTCATGAGCTGTGAGATCATGACCTGAGATGAAATCAGAGGCTTAACTGACTCAGCCCCCCAGGTGCCCTGTGGTGAAGATGTTCTAGAGCTGACTGCAGGGATGGCTGCACATATTTGTGACTGTGCTAAAAAAACCATTGAATTGTATGTTTGAAATGGGTAAACTCTCTGACATGTGAACTATACTTTAATAAAGTTAAGACAATTTAATTTTAAAATAACTCCAAGCTCTGATGCTTTCTCCAGCAAATTCAAAGAAGAAATAATGCCATAATTATACAAACTCTGAGATGGGAGAAAAAGAGAGATTCATCAGCTTGCTTTAGGAGGCTGGTAAAGTCTGATACCAAACCCTGACAGTGCTATCCGACGTCCTTTAGTTGACAGAGACCATGAAAATTACAGGCCAATCTCATTCATAGACATAAATAAAGTAAATATTAAAGAAAACTTTAGGAATGCAAATTAAGAAATATATTAAAAAGACAATCCATCAAGACCAAGGTAGATTTATCCTAGGAATATAAGGTCAGTGTAGCATTGGGAAGTCAAACAGTGAGACAGTGAGATCTACCACATTAAAAAATAAAAGCAGCGGGGGGAAATCATAGTAATTCTACATAAATTAAAAAAAAAACTTTTGATAATATTCAACATTCATTCATGATTTATTTAAAACTTTCCATAAAAATGGAATTCTCTTAATCTAATCAAGAATACCTACAAAAAACTAAAATAAACTTATTGTTTGCTCAATGTTGAATGTCGGATGCTTTTCCTCTGAAAAGAGCAATTAAAGGTTTCCTGATATCAGTACTTTTGTGCTAGAGATTCCAGCCAGTACATGAAGGTCAAGAAAAAGAAATAAAAGGTATAATTATCTACAGATGCTATATTATGTACATAGAAACCTCCCCTACAAAAGATGAGCCAGTAGAATTAACAAGAACATTTAGTAAAATCGCTAGATGAATAATCAACTGCATTTCCAAATACTAGACAAGACAAAGATGTCTTCTTACAATAGCATAAAAAATCAAGTATTTAGAAATAAACCTATCAACAGATATGAGAGACTTCTGTATCTATTGAAAGACACTGAATAGACTAAAATAAATGGTGAACTGGAAGATGTGATAGGGCTAAAAATGTCAATTCACTCAAAAACCATTTGCCAATTCAATTCAATTCTAATTAAAATTCCCGACAAGTTTAGGTTTTTTTGCTTTCGCTTTTGAGGTGTTGTTGTTGTTATTGTTGTTTTTAGAATTTGACAAGCCCATTTATAACTGTATGGAAATTTTAAGGGCCAAGAATATTCAGAACACTCTTAAAAAAATAAGCTGAGAGTTCTTGCTGTATCAAATATTAAGACTGATTATAAAATAAAAAAATAAGACATTCAAATATTGTTACAGAAACTGACAAATCAGTGGAACGCAACTAAGATATGCAATGACTCACACATAAGTGAACACTTCACATACAACAGTAATGGTAATGCATGGTTATTTGAAAGAAATAAAAGATAATCTTTTCAGTAAATGGTGGGAAAAAACAGAATATTCATCTGAATAAAAAGAAACTGTACTCTCTCTCACCATACTCAGAAACCAATTCCAGGTGAACTAAAAACCTGCAAGTGTTCCCTTCCTTCCTTTTCCGTATTTTCTTGAATAATTCAGTCCTAGAGTCTTGAGGGAGGGCAAAGCAAAATAGGCATCAACAATCTCGCACCAACTCCACTCCTCCTTCGGTGTCTGTCATCCCTCTGGCTCAAGCTGTAATCTCTCACCTGGATTATTAAAATAGCATCTTACAGCTCTCCCTGCTTCTGCCCCTGCCTCCCTTCAATCTGTTCTTAACACAGCAGCCAGGGGGATCCTCTTAAATTGTACTCGAGACCATGTCCCTGCCTGAAACTCAGTTATGATTTCCAATCTCAAAATAAATGTGATAGTACTTACTGTGACTCCCAAGGCTCTTAACTCCTAATACTTTCCCCACTAGCTCTGTCTGTTCCTCCTTGCTGTTCCTTGAACTCGTTTCACCAGACATGTTTCCACCTCAGGCTTTTGCACTATTTCCTCAGCCTGAAATGCTCCCTATCTCTTTTTTACTCAGAGACCTCCTGACCGCCTGATTTAAAATTATAGACCTATGCCTACAAAACTTTTAACTTAATTCTTCCTTCCTTGATTTATTTTTTCTCCTTCACATTTATAGCTATATAGCATATGATAAAATTTTACTTATTCAGTGTCTTTATCCTCACAAGAATATAAGCTTTCATATATTCAGGGATTTTGTCACAGCTTTAATTTCAATCCCTAGAAAAGTAATTTGTATATAGAAAGTATTCAATCAGTATTTGTTAAATGAAAAAACAAACAAATGACCGATGACTTTGGAAACTGTTCTCAGGTTCTTAATTCATCTGCTTTCTGTCTTTAGTTTAGAACTAGGACAAAAGCAGTACATCAAAATTAACACTAGATGGCGAAATATTACAAGGAAAGTAACCCTAATCAACCCATCTTTTCCAGAAAAGCCAGTGTTCCCATTTCCTCGGGCCTCCCCACTTCCCAGTTATGTTTGCTGTAATAATTCAAATTTCACTGATGTATGCCCCACCTGCATAAATGTTATTCTGTATTTCAGTTCTTCCATATGTGCTAGTACAAAACGTGTCAGTACATGTTACCCAGTTCCTCCTCTCCATCCCTTGCTACCCCCCTAACCTATCTTCAACTGAAGTCACCACTGCACTAAAGCCCTCAAGTTTCCAGAGCTGTAAGGCGGTCAGTGGAGAGAAAGAATCTGTCTCCCCTAGGTTACACTCATAGATTTCAGAGATTTTACTTCTACCTCCTCTCTCCCCCTAGAGCCCACACTGGACCCATGGGGTCCATGGGTTAGGAACGGATTTGAATGGCAGCTTACCAGGGAGTACTAAGAATCACTGTTTCCTTGAACCACTAACAGCCTCTCACTGGGTCAAGTTTAAGGTTTCTTGACTGCTCACTACCTAAGGACTGGTTATCCCAGAAGATGACTTGATCCAGTGTTTCTGCCAAGAAGCTGCTCTCATGGATCTGCCCCACCTGTTCATACCAGGCTAGGGTGGCCAACTTGTCACAGGTTGCCAGGGACTTTTCCAGTTTTAGCTCAGGAAATCTCAGGTTCCAGGAAATCCCTCTATCCGGGGTAAACTAGGACAGTTGGTAACTTTACAGATTACAGATCTGTCTGCTCTTCCCTCACACTCAAATCAGAACTGTCATGAGTGTAAAGTTTTTAGCACACATGTAGATTTTTGTTCTCTCTTCCCACGCACACGGGGTTATCACCAAGTCCATCTATTCTGTCTCCTTCATGTCACCTTTATATATTTTCCCCTCAACGTGCTCACTGTAAAAGTGAGTGGAAAACTACAGTAATCAAGAAAAAACAGGACTGGTGAAGATTCAGAGCCTTCAGGAATGAAGCTTTGGTTTACATCATCCGGTATACATCATCCGGTATAGGCACTGGCTCAGAGCAAAGGGAAGATGAAATGAATTAGGGCATGAGGAAGGAAGTTATAACAGCAGCTACAGGCTCATGACCAGATAGAAAAAAGGACTAATCTCTAGACATTCTTTTCTTCTTTGCTTAATGTGTGTGTACATATATGTGTGTTTATGTATTTTGGTGTATATTAACGATTTTTTCCCTTCTCCTTTCCCACTGTAATTTTAAGAACTAATTGCAGTCGTTAGCTTTACCATTTCATCTTTAGGTCACAGAATAATCAAGAGGGACTCCAACTGAACTTGAGTAATTAACATTATCCAGAGATTAATGTAATGACATTTGGACCTTTCCTTTTTGGAGAAAAGGATATCCTACAAAGGATAGTTGGATCTTGTCAAAGAAATGGCTAGAATTTGTCACTGCCTCGTAAGTTGAAATATATGTAGGAAGTTGTAATGAATATGGAGTAGGCAACATCATGAGCTGTCCCAGTCATTAGACCATTGCCTCTCAGTCCAAACCTACTTTTATGTTCTGCTTTGCAATGGCAGGGCTGGGACTATGGGAACTCTATGTCTCTGTTGCCAGTCGATGTTGTTCAATTCTTTGAGGCAGGAAAAGGAAAGCACTCCTTTCCTGACAATTGGTTAGCAATGATAATGTTCAACTTTGGGGAGGCACTTCTAGAATCAGCCTCAGCAGCCTAATCAAAGCCATCAGTGACAGTTAAGCCGTGACCCCTGCCCAGCAGCCTGAGGGCCCCTCCTTCAAGCTTCCTATGGTCTCCCCAAGCCTAGAGAGAGCATAGCTTCATCCTGGAGTTCCTCTCTCTGGGTTAAGCTCAGTACCTCCTTCTTTGCCTTTTCAGTTCTCCAAAACTGCTTAACCAATTTCCTATATTAAATTCTCTCTGTTGAAATTCCAAGGTGTGTTTTCTGTTGTCCTGAACATACCCTGACTGATATAGTCACCCTGCTAAGAACCCTAAGCATCTGCAGTGCTAACTAAAAACAAAGGAAAAATGAAATAAATGGTAGAAGAGGGAAATTATAAATATTGACTATGACCTATGACCAACTAGGACTTTTTATAGCAACACAAAGACTATCACTAATGCGTGTCTTTGTTATGTACCTATTAACCATGATTTATATGTCTTCCCCTCCCTCTTTACAGTTTTATGTGGAGTATGGGTGGAACTTAATTTACAATTTTGTTCATAGGTCATCAGGCCACAAAAACTCACCTCTGGACTTGCTGGAGAGGAATGAAGATCACCAGTAGATCCTGAACTTGAGGATACAAGGACTAATGGGATTCTGAGATTCTCTTCGTGTTTTGAGAGAAGGAGAGAATGTCTTTGTATGACAGGCAGAAGTAGGAAAGTATTAAACAGGAGTAGAAGAGTGAACTTAAATGCCAAGTAGTAAAAAGGGTGAGCTATATTGATGCTGAGTCCATTTGTCTTCCAATTCATGTCTGCCCTTCTGCTGCTCTGCAACGTATGATGGGGGCGCTTTCTCCTCTTAAGTGTGGTGCTCAGGATCACTATCAGCTGGTTTCTGAAAGTCTAGAGGAAAAGGGTAGAAAGGGCTAAGCCAGGATATTTCTCTCCCTTCCCTCCCCCCTTTAAGTTTAAGTTTATTTATTTAGAGAGGGCAGGGCTGAGAGAGAGAGAGAGAGAGAGAGAGAGAATCCGAAGCAGGCTCCACACTGTCAGTACAGAGCCCGATGCCGGGCTCAAACACACGAACTGCGAGATCATGACTGAAGCCAAGATCAAGAGTTGGATGCTCAGCTGACTGGGCCACCCAGGCGCCACCCTCCTTCTTCTATCTCAGGCACTTCTCTGACAGTGACTGTAACTCCTTAGGGGCTCCAGGGCTCACTAGACAGGTCCTTGAGGTCCTAACCTCCAACAGATGCCCCCCAGCTCTGGGATTCGGTGACACAGCTTTCTTACTGTTGTCTCTCCGGGTTACAACAGTGGCTCTTCCACTGTTAACTAATCTTTGAGGTGCTTCATTTTTCTCAGTTACACACTCAGTTCTATCACTGGGTAGCCATTCCTTGAATTGTATTTTCTCTATTGTAAATACTAAAAAATGGTTGCTATTCTGCTATTCTCCTGGTTGTCCCTGACTATTAAAACAGAGGACAGCTAATTCCACTCTGGGTACATCATAATGCTATCAGTATTCCGCAATTTCCCCCCTTCTGGAAACTTCTATGAAAATATACCTACACACTTACAAAATGAGGTTTGTAAGAGGTTACACATTGCAGGATTGTTTGCAAAGCCAAAATTGAGAAACCAACACATCCCTTTCTGTAAGGGAACTGGTTAAATAAATACTAGAACATCCATAGAGCTATGAAAAAGAACAAGGAAGAAAAGTTCCTACGTACTAACACAAATTATTCAGTGAAGAGAGAGCACAGAACAATAGAAGCTGCGTGTTATCTTTTGTGTAAGAAGAGAAAGAATAAGAATATAAGATTTTACTTGTGTAAAGAAACACCAAGAGACACACGCAAAAAACGAATACAAGTGGTTACTTACAGTGGGTAGGGTGAAGGACAACAAGGGAGACAGACGCAGGAGGGAGTATTCTTAGTCTACACTCTGTGTTGTTTTGGCTTTTGAGCCAAACAGTCACATTGCCAATAGAAAAAGTAACAAAAACTATAAAAACACATAAAAAAGAAACAATTGCAACCTAGTCACTAAATGACAAACAAAATCAATACAAAATACCTTGTTTACAATTATAGGAAAATAAAAGATGAAGAAAGACTACAAACTGTACGATTTCAACTCTATGACATTCTGGAAAAGGCCAACTCCATAGACAAAGAAAAGATCAGTGGTTGTCAAGAGACTGGAGGGGGGATGAAACAGGCAGTGCACAGAGGATATTTAGGGCAGTGAAAATACTCTCTATGATATTATGATCTAGATGTATGTCATTACACATTTGTCCAAACACATGAAATGTACAGCACCAAGAGTGAACCCTGAGGTAAACTATGGACTTTGGGTGATTATGATATGTCACTAGGGGTGCATCCTTGGTAATAACTAATTTATTGGTTAATTAGTTAAAATAAAAAATGTACCATTCTGGTGATTGGGGGAGGCTATGCATGTGTGGGGGTAGTGTGGGGGTAGGAAATATGTGGGAAATCTCTGTACCTTCCTCTCAATTGTGCTGCAAACCTAACACTGCTCTAGAAACATAAAGATGAAAGACAAGGGAGAGGAAAAGAAAGACAGCAATGGACTCCAGTCCTCATTTCTGCTACTGTTAAAGAAGCCGTTGTGGGTATTTTAACTCCCTTCCTCTACCCATTCAAGTTTTGGTTGCCTTTGGCTAGCATAAGCCAGTTAAGGTTCTTTGCTAGGTTGAATAACCCAAACTTAGATTCCTGAGGTATCCAGGTCTGCCTTGTTTTTGTTAGATTTAACAACTGGGCATGTTAAAAGAAGCATTCCATGCTCTGCAGAAGCCTGGCTTTACAGCAGTTACCCTAATTTACCTTTGATAATAAGGGCCAATCATACCAACCAACATTAGAAGCTTTACTTCTCTAGCTGTGAACTGAGTTTCTTTTTTTTTTTTTTTTTAATATTTGTATTTATTTCTAGGAGAGAGAGAGAGTGTGAGCAGGGGAGAGTCAGAGAGAGAGAGGGAGTCACAGACTGAAACAGGCTCCAGGCTCCGAGCTGGCAGTCAGCACAGAGCCTGATGCGGGGCTCGAACCCACGAACCGCGAGATCATGACCTAAGCGAAAGTCGGACGCTTAACCAACTAAGCCACCCAGGCCCCCCTTTTTTTTTTTTTTTTAAGGTTTATTTATTTTTGAAAGAGACAGATAGACAGAATGCAAGGAGAGAAGAGGCAGAGACGGAGGGAGACACAGAATCTGACAAAGGGCTCAAACTCACAAACTGTGAGATCATGACCTGAGCATAAGTCAGATGCTTAACTGACTGAGCCACCCAGGTGCCCCGAACTGAGCTTCTTGACTGATCATGATGTTTTATGAAATACAACAATGATACCACAATGATAGCCAAAAAAAAAAAAAGTATTCAGTGATTTCATGGATTATATTAATGGTAGAATTATAATGAACAGAAATGGCAAGTCCAAACAGATTAAATGTCAATTTTGATGATTAAAAAATGTTTCCCCCAAGGCCTCCAGATAAAGATGGCAGATTGAACATAATAATTCAATTTCACTTCCTCTGAAACCTCACTAAAACTACTATAAAGGGATTTTTAAAAGCCCATAAAACTATAAATAGAAAGAGGAGACAATAGCAACAAAATTTTGGAAGCTGGAATGCAGACAAGTGACTTAGGATATAGTGGGGAAGGCCAAGAACTGAGTTGATGTATATCACAGAATCTTCCACAGCTTTGCTCAGGAACAGAGTAGACTTTTGGGGTGGGGGGGAGATACTAAGTAAGGATTGATAGAATGCAGTTTTAAAATACACTCCCCCCCACCTCGATTGTGGGATGGATTTAGTGATGCTCTTCTAAAGAATAGTGTATGCAAAGAGAAACAGTAAGTAGAGAAACCGGAGATACTACTCAGCCAAGTCCTTAAGGTTAAAATCACCAATCCTAAGTCATACTGATGCCATGTGCCCCTAATAAGATGCAATGAAAAGGGAAGTTCTTCTCTGTGGTTTTCTCCCAAATCTGTATTCCCAATGTAGTCACAGCAAACCCAACCATCAGGCAAACCCAAATTGAGGGACAGCCTACAAAATACCTGACCAGTATTCTTCAAAACCATCAAGGTCAAGAAAGACAAGGAAAGACCAAACATGGTCACAGAATGGAGACCAAGGGAACATGTTAACTGAATGCAATCTGCTATCCCGAAAGAGAAAAAGGGTTTTGTGGAAAAACTAATGAAATCCAAATAAAGTCTGTGGTTTAGTTAACACTATTATCCTCATGTTAATTTTAGTTTTGGTAAGTGCAGCTTGATCATAAGATACATTAACATGAGGAGAAGCCTTGGGAAGAATATACAGGAACTCCACACTGTCTTTGCAACTTTTTTGTAAATCTAAAATTATTTCAAAATAAAGAGATGTTAAAATAAAAAAATGAGGAAATGAGATGGAGCTCTCATTCCCTTCCCGCGTTGGTAATTGCACTTGCAGAAGACCAGAATGGTGAATGGAGAATGACAGAACAGCTGTGGGAAGAAGTATCCTACTAGAAAACAGGAGTATGACCCAAGTATGTGCATACTTACTGCTAAGACCCAATACAAGCCTTAGAACCAGGCATTGGAGCCCCACACGGTAGGGGCCCTACATATCAAAGAGAGAGGGAGAATACGTTGATGAAGGAATACATGGGTACCATTATCACTCAAGCCCCCAGCACTCAGTGCTGGTACCGTGCAATCTATAACCTTAGATATTTCATTTTGTGACACTAACTTCATTAGGCTCGGGGAGATGCTTCTCCATGTCTCTTGCTCTTATCCTTTCTCCTCAGAATGAAACATCACTGTCCCTGAATGCAATGTAGGTGTGTGGGCTGTGCTTCTGCTGTCAGACAGACTTTGCTACAGAGAGAATTGGCACGGTAGAAGCACTTTGGTAAAAGAAAATACGAATTATCTAGTATGACAAATCCTTCCTATTTGAGAGCATGAATGAAATAGATACTTGAATATTAAAGTCTTGAAGCATGGAATATTCTTTTTTTTTTTTTTTTACCTCATTTTGGATTCCATTTGGAGAATTCAGAAATATTCGCTAATTAGCATACTATTCAACACTGTTACACACGGCAGCTGAGAAACATTTTGTAGTATTAAATAATTCATATTATTTCTAACTCTGTGCATGTCTAGAAGTAATATGTGGGAAGCAAGTATTCATATTTTATACTGACGGATACCAATTCTAGAATTGTAATTAGTTTTACCTTTTTTTTCATTTAAGGGATCTCTAAACCCCATGTGATGCTCAAACTCACGACCCTGAGATCAAGAGTTGCATGCTTTTCTGCCTGAGCCAACCAGGAGCCCCAATAATTAGTTTTACTTTAATAAAATGTTTAGTATGATTTAATCAAAATTTCAAAATATTAAATTAAAAATTCCAGCTTTAAAAAACATATTTAAAATTGTTATATTTGTTTATTATAATCAGTATCTTGTCTTTTAGTTTTAATAGATTATCTTGAATGTCTTAAAAGAAAAATTAGTAAGGTCTACCATGACTCAGGAAAGGCCTAATATAGCATTATTGTCAATAAATCACATTTTATGTGAAGTTTCAGGGTGAAATTTTGCTGAAATTAAGAAAAACAAAATTTATAGAAAATAACATAATGATTTGCTAGTTTGGTAAGCCTTTGTTACTCATCCAAACATCAGTAACACAGACATTTGCAATAAAAATTAAAATTCAGTTGTCTAATAATTCATAGGCATCATTATCTCAAAAACCACAGCTTGAGATAATTTTCTATTTTGTTGCAAAGGTATATATGTCAAGTCTAGAGAAGAAAAGAGATTTTATTTAGTAGTTTGATTTGTAGCTTTTACATACATACATGTGATGTGTAGGTCTCCATTGTATTGATCCTGGGACACATAGATTTATCCTGAAAGGCAACTTAAATCAGTAACTGTCACAAAAAAAAACAAGAAAAAAATTTAAATAAGCAATTTTTAACCTCAGGAAAAGCACAAAATAAAAAATATGATCATAACATATTATGATGTTTGACTCTGCATAATATTTGCATAGATATCGTATAAATACTGAATATTCACTCAATCAAAACTTGCGTTGAGAGGAGAGACAAGGGAAGCAGAGGAGATGGTATGATGACAGATGATCTTCCACTACCGCCAGGGAAGTCATTACATAAGACCTAAAATTACTGCTCCCCACCTCCCACGATGGAAGAGGTCCACTGCAACAGGTTTGCCAGCCGAGAGCCGGTGAGGAGCCTGCAGGTATAACGCTAAGTCCAGAACTCAGAACAAGTTGCCGTGCTGGCCACCTGAGCCCTCAGCAACCGCATGGACCAGGGCAGCCTTGGAGACAGGGAGTCTGGGTCGTTGAAGCCTATTTTCTTATTCATATTTTATCGATTCTTATGTTTTAAATTATTTTTATCTGTTTTAATTTTTAGCAATAAGAAATAGTCACATATTGCTCCTACAATCAAAAATATATTTTAATAAATTAACTATGGTAAAATTCCCCTGAGATTTGATCCTCATATTCACCCTGCTATGAGATGACCATGCCCACTACTTGTAGGACTCTGCCACCCCTAATTAGAGTATGCGGCCCTATCCATCAGCATTCTCAGCCTAGAAAGGGCAGCCAGTCAAGTGCTTTCTGAAGATTCTGATACTTCCTTCACTAATCCATTCCTTGTAGCAAATTAAACTGAGAGTCTTCTGGAATATATTAGGGTACCTCTGAGGGGTCCAGGGGCAGATTGTATGACAGATCGAAACCTGCACTGCTATCCCCTAAAATTTTGTATCCCTTTTTTTTTTAGCCCAAATTATTATTCCTAGCTTTTCAACATGGTTGGGATTACACAGCTCAGTACACTGTTAGAACTGTAGCTGGCTAACCCAGGCAACTACAGGGACTACAAGTGCAATTTTATCAATTAATCTGGCTTCATCTACAAATTCCTCCATTTTCTTGGTGAAGAACCCTCAACTCCACTACTGCAAATATTGCCCATATTTTCATGACATAAGTGAGCATATTCCTATAATTCTTAGGGATGTAGCACTCAACTATGGATGTGCCACGATGGAGAACTCTGTTTTAGATAAACCTAGGAGTTTGGGGGTTCTCTAAGCCTTGGTTTCTGTCATCTATCACTATTCCATTTCTCAAGACTCCTCTCTTCCCCAAGTAGGCTTAACCTAACATTCATATAAAATACTTTGAATTTATGAATATAATTTACTAAACCACAGAATCAATCTCTGAGAACCTTATGACTGTAAGAGATTTTGTTCAACACTATCTCATAAAGGCTTGACTGTCTGTCGATCCACTAAGGCAATGCTTTTGCAACCTGAGTACATCATCTGCTTGCTTTATATCACCTCATATCATTAAAGTTCATGGTTCAATCACTCCTCTTCCCCTTTAAATTGCTCTATGGCAAGAGTCATCTGGCGCCCTAGAACTTCCTCCTCAGTGAGTACACAGTCCAACATGACCACACAAGATAACTTGACCAGCTATTTTGACATTTCATAGTACGAAATGCTACTTTCCCATCATGAAATATGAAAGGAAGTCTCCGCCTCTTGCCTGATCTTTGTGTAATTACTATTTCCCTGAAGACGTGTTACCTGCAATCCACTGTCTGGAATCTCTAGACAGTAAACTCCATCAGGGAATCACGTCTGTTTTCACTGTATCCCCAGCACGTAGGCTGTCTTTCACACATCTTCATCTGTTTTTCCTTCTTGACTGAGTCATTCAGGACAGAAACTTATCTTGATCTCAGGGTTGTAAATTTGAGCCCCATGCAGAGTGTGGAGATTACTTAAAAAAAGACAGAAACCTAATAACAAAGACACCTAGTAAACTTGTAGCCATGGTGGAGGAAAGAACTCAAACAACTCATACAGTAAAACCAACATCCCCACTACCATCATCATGGGAGATGTTGTGAAATAACCGAGAGCGAGAAAACATACAGGCTCATCTGCAGAGGCATGTAAGGCTGTGGAAGAGCTGGAACAGCTTACGGTACTAACACATGCAGAACCGGTCTCCCAGGAGATAAACAAGCCGCTTTCACCCCTCCCCTGCAAAACAACGCCCTTTTTGGAAACTGCCTGTATAATGTTATACATCATTATAATAAAAGAAATTCCTTCGAATTCAAACTAATTATGTGTGAGTGGGTATTTTTCATAAAAATAACAATTATATCTGAAAATGTTTAGCAGGTTGGCTATTAATAATCCATAGACTTGTTAGGGCAAATCAATTCAATGAAGTTTCNTTGGGGGGGGGGGGGGGGGCTGAGAAGCATGGATGGATGGGGGCAATGTGATAATTAGGGTTAAGTTAGCACCAGTGCACTTTGAAGTAGAGGAAAAGCAGGTAAGAAAAGGGACAGGAAGGATGTCAAGGACAAAATGGCCCACTTTGCAAACTGCCTAGGGTTGCTTCAGGACTTAGGATATAACAACCTTTTCTCTTGTTTCTGCACCTCAGCCCTGGTCTCCAGCTAGCCTACAGTTCCCCGGCTTCTATGTTAGGGATTACAAGAAGGACTTGGAGAGAGGGCATCTTTCGAACAGGAAACCCGCTAAATACAACTACCACACTGCTCATCTTCCTTGTCACAAAACTGTGCCTACTCAAATCAATGCTCTGACTGATTCTGCTGAGGCAACAAGGAACTTTCTGCCACTTTGGAAGGTCTAGAATTCTCAGAAAAATCTTGTGATGATTTCAACACCTGAATAAATCACCTCTTAATAGAGCTAGGAATGGTTCCGTGAGTGCCCATGGAACATGAAATGGATGAGCCTGACTCAAGAAGAAAAAAAATCACTGACACAACCAAACATTTGTATTACTTACTGTATTGCCACTCTATAATAATATGGCAGCTTGTACAATTAAAAAAAAATAAATGTTCCACTCCACTGAATTATAATCACTTTGTTGAATTCTAAGAATAAATTCATAGCTTTTTGAGGAAATTTGTGTAAAATTACCCCTTAATTTTATGGCATGCAGATTACAGCACAGATTGTTTGCCATGATTTAGTGCATGGCTTGCCTTTTTATTTGTAGTCTATGCACATTTGGTCAATAAATAGCAAAAACAGAACTAAACACAGAAATAATTCTCAACTACTTTTCTTCTAGTAGAAAAACAGTTTCCATTTCTCCATCAAGAAACCAAAGTTTAGAGGAAATATGTAGTAACAAAAGAGTTACTTTGTTCTTATATTTTAAAAAAAGAAGCCAAAAGTGAAGGAGAAAAGCAATCATTTCCTTAATTGCTCTATCTGGCCTGACTAGCTTGTAGTAACCCCAACTCCTATGTTCAGTACAGATTAAAAACAAACCTTATATTTAAAACAGTTTAACTTTTCAGGGGATGTAAATTCTATTAGGAACAAAATGTGGATTCATCTTTACTTGAATCTCAGGGTCCACCATAAAAACCCCAAGGCAGTGTGTAGAAGAAGACTTGAAGAATGGAGAGCTATATCATATCTGTGATCACAAAACTGGCTCTTCGACATTGTGGTTCTCTAGGCTCCCTCACCCAGTCAACAAGTATCTTTGAATTTCTCTTTTACCTGAGTCACCTGCCACCATCACTATACATCACTTTCACACTAGAAATGTCATTCTCCTTTGAGTTTCCTTTGCCTGAAAAGGATCCCTTCTTCGATGTTGTCTGTTCTTGGTAAAATGCAGCACTTTTTCTCAGATCACACCAGCCCAAGGGTAAGGGAAGGGTCACAGGAAGTCTCTCTCCCCAGACGACACATCTCTGACACAGATTCTACCTCTACATGCACTTCAAGAGCTCCAGTCTCTCTGCTGAACAGCTCTGGGTGCCCCCATGGCTGCTTCATGGATGCTCTACAGAAAAATCCTCTTGGTTACCCACTGGTTGGCATTATTTTTCTCCTCTGCTAGTGATTTTCCCTGCTATTGCTAGTGAACAAAACAGCAGCATGCCACTATGCACCCTGATGGTACTACAGCTATTGGGACCCACCAACAGTTACCCAGTGCTGACGAAACTGCCAATGTCTGTGTCATGGATCCTGTCCTTTGACATTTCCAAAGCCTTGCCATTAATGTTGCTGACTTCTGTTTTCAGTGATACAGTCACTATAATTTCTACACCATTTTTCACTGTAGCTACCATGTTTTATCATTCAGAGTCTGACACCTGGGCTATAGAACTATATGCATAAACTTCTGCTATACTCAAATCATCTGTCTACTACAATGCTGGCTGAGTGTCTTTAAACCAAATATAGGCTCCTGAAAAATCTTCCTTATTTTAAAGAAGTAAGCATTTACTCTGCCTTTCTAGGAAAAACTTAATTCATCTCCAGTGAATAAAGGAAAGCTCTTCTTCATTGAAGAATGGTAGATAATAAGCATAAATGGAATAATAAAATCAGAAAATCACTGTTTGGCAAACCCTGCTCTTCAATAAAATAATTGATTCAGGCAACAATTACCAGTGGATATAAAAAAAATGGCAAATAAAACAAATATAGCAAAATGCTAGTGCTGATTGAATTAAGTAGTGGGTAAGTTCTTTCACCCTTCCATTAACTGAAATTTCTTCAATAAAAACGTTGGGGCAGGGGTCAAGTCTCCCTTGATTTATGAGGAGGTAGGTCTTTTTCCTGAGGATTGGTATTCCCTTATGTAAATGAAATGCTGGAGTCATCTAAGCACACCGAAGATACACGGACTTCTGCAGTGAACACAGTTTAAACCTGAACTGAGAACCCTCACTGACCCATAATTTTCATCCTGATACCTTCCTCTTTCCACTCCTTTCAGCTCTGTCTCAGAGCTGTTTTCACCTTTCATCTGTTTTAAGAGTAACCCCTGAAAATGAATATGACTGCATAGTCACACCAGGAAGCAAACCAAAACCATCTGGGAAGGCTTCTCAAAATACACACATCCAGAGTTTGACTCTTTGATTTTTGAATTCACTAGTTCTTGGGTGGGGCCTCTCTAAAAGAGAGGCATTTCTTGGAAACTATACTTAGGCTTTTAGAAGAATTTATAAATAGAAGAAGAGATAGGGGCAGGTTTAGAAATGGGAAAGATAAATATCAAATTGGGAAGCAAAAATGTTCAAATTATTGGTATGGTGGTCATTAATGCTGCTCACTGATGTCTAGTTCTCCTCTTTCCTGAATCCAGAAAACTGCACTCTCCCCTGCCCATTTAAAGTTAATTCTGGCGATGATACTGGCTTTGGCCAATGAAATATAAGCAGCAGTGGCATGTGTTACTTCCAAGCAGATGTCTTCAAGAGACAGAGCACAAGTCACCACATCCCATTTTTCCTGCCTTGGTGATGGTGGAAATACACGCCAGGATGGAGCCTCCATCTGCTGCGATCCTTACGGGACTATGGTGAAAACCCCTGTCCTCCCATATAGGACATGATATGGAAATGAGAAATAATTTTTATGATAAATCATTAAAATATGAAAGTTTGTTCAGGGCACCTAGCTAGCTCAGTCAGTAGAGCATGTGACTAATGATCTCAGGGTCATGAGTCCAAGCTCCATGTTGGGCATAGAATTCATGCAAAAATGAATGAATGAATGAACAAAATGTGGAGATATTTTTTTAAATTTTACAAATAGTTTATTGTCAAATTGGTTTCCATATAACACCCAGTGCTCATCCCCACAAGTGCCCTCCTCCATGCCCATGAAATATTTTTAAAATATATGAAAGTTGTTCATTAATGCAACATAATCTACTCCATCCTGACTTATACACTGGCAAATCTTTTTTTTCATAGACTCTAAGCAACTGAAAGAAAATGAGTTCTATCTCTAAACATTTACAGAGATGGTGTTAAATAGAGAGAAATTAGGGAGATTTAGGGCCAGAGAGACCTAAGTTTAAACCTCTTATGTCACGTTTTGTTCTAATAATAAAATTAATATATGTCTGTATAACATACAATTACCTTTTATAACTAACATTTTTGAAGTACTTACTATATACCAGACACTGTGCTGAGAGCACTACATGGATTATTTTGTTTCCATTTTACAGATGAGAAACATGAAATTTAAAGAAGTTAAATAAGTTGTCTAAGATCACTGAGCTAGGAAATGATAGAATAAGAAATCTAATACTGGCAACAGAGCCACAAAGCCTGTGCTCTTAACCACTACTCATACTGCTTCCCCATGTGACTTTGACCAAGTTACTTGACTTCTTTGAATCTCAGTTTCCTCCACTTAGAATGGAGTTGAGTGCTACCAGGCAGTGCTTTTATAAGGATTAAAGGAGATAATTGGGTAAAGCAATTAACATGATTCCTGGCATATAGGAGGTATTTAAAACATGATAGCTATTAATTTTTAGTAGCAAATATGTCGCTCCTTGGCCTCTTCTATAAATGAACACTAGTCAATATGGAAAAAAAATATTTGTCATGACCTACGTGAATTCAGTACCGAACAAAGATAGGTAACACAGAAACAATGATCAAATCCTACATTACTATCCTTGCATTACTTAATGGCCAATATTGAAATGACCATTGCTGACTTCTTAAGATAGGTTTTTAAAAATAAAGATACAGTTTACCAACAGATACCACCCATAAAATTCCCAATGATTTAATAATTGCACCCAGCAGCTTCAAGGCCATTATGTCTGAAGGTCCAAAAAAAAAAAAAAAGGACTTCAAGGGTAGTGAAAGATATTTTATACTCAGCTAGTCACAAATGAAATACTGGGATTGATATATTTCAATAACCTTATGTTCATATATTAGTTGATAAACTGCATAAGATAATGCCATATTTAATGTGAAACTATTTGCTCTGGGTCATTTACCAATGGAACTTCTCCTTTTCTTTTGCTTCCTTATGCAATAACATAAGAGTGCAAGTACAGATTTTCTACATAGACAAACATGTCTTCTATAGAGTTTTATTTTCTCTCTTCCCAATATGGATAGTTTTACTTCCTTCCCCTTATTCCATTATCTGGGACTTCCAGTATATTGTTGAAAAGGAGTGGTGAGGAAGTCATCCTTGCATCCTTGTTCCTGATCTTAGTAGGAATGTTTCAAGTTTCCCACCATTAAGCATGCCGTTCACTATAAGTTTTGCACATGTTCTTTACTCAGTTGAGGAAGTTCTCCTCAATTCCTACTTTACCGAGAGTTTTTATGAGGAATGAGTGTTGGCTTTTGTCAAATATTTTTTCCTGCATCTATTGATATAATCATGTGATTTTTTCTTAAGTCTTTTGAATGATGGATTACATTAACTGACTTCCAAATGTTGAACCATTTTACATAAAACAGTATACAATTCTTTTTATACATTCTTGGGTTTGATTTGCTAATATTTTTTAAACCTTTACACTTTAAAACTTTATGTTCATGACAGGTATTGTTCTGTAGTTTTTTTTTAAATAATGTCTTTGATTTTGGTGTTAGAATAACGCTAGCCTCATAGAATAAGTTAGAAAGTATTTCCTCTGCTTCTGTCTTCTGGAAGAGATTGTAGAGAATTGGTGTAATTTCTTTGTTAAATGTTTGGCAGAATTCACCAGTGAACCCATCTGGGCCTGGTGCTTTCCATTTTAGATTATTAATTATTGCTCCAACTTCCTGTGTACCTTACTACTTGCATTTTCCCCCAAAATATCAAGCTCTGTCATATTCCTATGCAGCTACAAGGGCTTTCAAGGGCTTTTCTGTGTTCATACCCTTTTCTAACGTATTTTTATCCAACTAAACTCTGCTTTCCATAGAAGCCTTTCCTGATGTCTCCAGGCAATTTACCTGCCCTCTTCACCTTATACAAATGAAAAGCAAAATTATTCTTTAAAATTCTAAGAACAGATCTGATCAACATGGCAGAGAAGAAGGGGAACCCGAAGTTCCCTCAAACACAGTAGTGTTGAGACCAGAGGACTTGGAATTCCAAGAGTCCTGGCTTCAGAGTGACAGAGATGTCGTCAGGGGCTTTGGGGTCAACTTGACGGCTCACAGGTGCATGACTGCACTGGGAGAGATAAAACAGGCAGCGTAGGAATGGAGGGTAGGGATCCCTTCTGTGGAGAGACAAAAGGAAGAGAAAGAGAGGCTGTGGAAATGTAGGGTTGTATTTGGACAGGAGAAAAACCATGGACTGGGGAACAGAAAAAAACAGAGAAAGATCCAATTTCTAACTATGGGCCTTTCTCTGGACTGGGGCAGGCTGCCCTATTTACGTATCTGGACAGGAAGAGACCCAGCCCTGGGCTTGGTAACTAGCTCAGAGGTGCAGTCTGCAGACAGAGAAAGCAGTCCCCTCTCGTGAATGCTAAGGGAAGACGGCAAAGGGCTGCTCCAAGGACTAAGGACCCTGATCGCATGCCAGCCAGAAACCCTTTGTTGGCTGGCTGGCTGGAGTGGCTCTACCCCAGAACTGCAGCCTGGGGAGCAGGAGCCTTTAAGACTTCGAGGCGTGAATCCCAGCCGAGCGCCTGGGAGGTGTGAGAGACTGTGGAGTGGAAAAATCCAGTCCGTTAGCACCTGTGCTGCACTGTGCAGACGGCCTGAACAGAGTGGGTTGGGACACCTGGTCTGGGGAGGAGAGACTGGGGTGTTGCCATTTTTCTCTCCACACCAACAAGGTGGGGCTTCAGGGAAGGGACAAGGGGCCCACCGTGGAGGCAGGACCTGCCTACACCAAACCATGCCCCTGTGCACCTGGTAACTGTGTATCTACCAGAGTAAGATTGACACTGACCTTGCCAGACAGCCCCTCCTTCAGATCAGCACTGCCATCCGTTCCAAGGCACCCAAAGGTTTTGCACTGTCTGATTTCATTAATTGTTGGACAATTCTTTGTGTGTGTGTGTGGGGGAGGGTGGGTGGAGGGGTGGGGGGGTGTGTATTTGCTTTTTCTTCCTTTTATTCCTCTTATTTCTTCCCTTCTCTAACCTGGTTATTCCGGTTGTTGGTTTGTTTAAACAGACATATTTAATCTATTCTTTTTACAACTTTTTTTGTATTCTTTTTACACCTCTTCTGTATCTCCTTCTTTATTTTCCTCTCTCTCTGGATTAAGTCATATAGTTTCTCTGCCTGGTCAATTTTCTTTTCTTTTCTTTTTCCCTGCCCCTGTCATTTCTCTCTTTGTATGAGATAAGGGTTCTTCCACCACCACCAACCCCCTTTTAAAAATTGTTTTCCAAAGTTACTTCAATGAACAAATCAAAGCACATCTGGTGAAGGGTCCAAAATAACACTATGAGTAGGGAGATAAAGCAACCAGAGTCACGACAACAGAGAGCATGCAACACACTCCAAAAACACTTCCTGAAGGGCCAGGCCCTGGGCAGCATATGACCCCTTTTTAATATAGTAATGCTCACAGGTGCAAGACACATGACAAACACATAAGGGACAGAAAACTAGCCAAAATGACAAAATGGAAGAATTCTCTTCAAAAGAAATTACACAAAGAAATGACAGCTAAAGAATTGCTCTGATATAAAGCATATATATATCTATATATATGGATTAAATATATAAAGCATATATATATATAACGATATATCTGATCAATAATTTAAAATAATAGTCATAAGATTAATTGCTGGGGTTGAAAAAAGCAGAGAGCCTATTGCTGCAGAAATCAAGGAACTAAAAAATAGCTATAAATGAGGTGCAAAATAAACTAGATTCAGTGACCACGAGGATGGAAGAAGCAGAGGGGAGAATAAGTGAAAAAGAAGATGAAATTATGGAAAATGATGAAGCCGAGAAAGAGTGATTAAAAAAAAAAACTAGACTATGAGGGGAGAATTAGAGAACTAAGTAATTCAATCAACTGTAATCATATCTGTATCATAGCAGTTCCAGAAGAAGAGAGAAAGGGGCAGAAAGTTTACTTGAACAAAGTGTAGCTACGAACTTCCCTAATCTGAGGAGGAAGCAGACATCCAAATCCAGGAAGCACAGAGAACTCCCTTCAGATTTAACAGGAATAGGTCTTCTCCAGGGCATATCATAGTGAAACTGTCAAAATACAAAGATAAAGAGAGAATTCTGAAAGCAGCTAGAGACAAGTGGGCCTTAACCTACAAGGGTAGATATAAAAGGGCAGTAGCAGACTCGTCCACTGAAACTTGGCAGACCAGCAGGGAGTGGCAGGAAATATTCAATGTGCTGAATAGGAAAAATATGGAGCCAAGAATCTTTTATCCAGCAAGCCTGTCATTCAGAATAGAAGACAAACAAAACCTGAAGGAGTTCATGACCACTAAACCAGCCCTGCAAGAGATCCAATGGAATGTTGCAAAGACTACAAAGGACCAGAGACATCACCACAAGCATGAAACCTACAGATAACACAATGACATTAAATCCATACCTTTCAATAATAACTCTGAATGTAAATGGACTAAATGCTCCAATCAAAAGACACAGGGTATCAGAATGGATAAAAAAACAAGATCCATCTATATACTGTCTATAAGAGACCCATTTTAGACTTTCAGATTGAAAGTGAGGGGATGGAGAACTGTCTATCATGCTGCTGGAAGTCAAAAGAAAGCTGGACTAGCCATACTTATATCAGACAAACTAGATTTTAAACTAAAGGCTGTAACAAGAGATGAAGAAGGGGATTATATAATAATTATGGGGTCTATCCATCAAGAGCTAACAACTGGGGGCACCTGGGTGGCTCAGTTGGCATGATCTCACGGTTCCTGGGTTCAAGCCCCGCATCTGGCACTGTGCTGACAGCTCAGAGCCTGGAGCCTGCTTCCGATTCGGTGTCTCCCTCTCTCTCTGCCCCTTCCCCACTCACTCTGTCTCTGTCTCTCTCTCAAAAATAAATACACATTAAAAAAAAAAAAAAGAAGAGCTAACAATTATAAATGTTTATGCCCCAATTTTGAAGCCCCCAAATATATAAATCAATTCATCACAAACAAGCATTCTTATTGATAAGAATATGGTCGGGGCACCTGGGTGGCTCAGTCGGTTAAGTGTCCGACTTCGGCTCAGGTCATGATCTCACGGTTCGTGGGTTCGAGCTCCGTGTCGGGCTCTGTGCTGACAGCTAGCTCAGAGCCTGGAGCCTGTCTTCGGATTCTGTGACTCCCTCTCTCTCTGACCCTCCCCTGCTCACACTATCTCTATCTCTCACTCAAAAATAAATAAAACATTAAAAAAAAAAAGAATATGGTTATTTCAGGTGACTTTAAAACTCCTCTTACAGCAACGGACAGATCATCTAGGCAGAAAACCAATAAAGAAACAATGGCCCTGAATAACACACTGAACCAGATGGACTTGGCAGGTATATTCAGAACTTTTCATCCAAAAGCAGCAGAATACACATTCTTCTCAACTGCAAATGGAACATTCTCCAAGATAGATCACATACTGGATCACAAAACAGCCCTCAATAAATATAAAAGAACTGAGATCATACCATGCATATTTTCAGATCACAACGCTATGAAACTGGAAATTAACCACAAGAAAAAATCTGCAAAACCTCCAAATGCATGGAGGTTAAAGAATATACTACTAAAGAATGAGTGGGTCAACCAAGCAATTAAAGAAGAAATTTAAAAATATATGGAAGCAAATGAAAATGAAAACATGACAGTCCAAACTCTTGGGATGCAGCAAAGGCAATCCTAAGAGGAAAATACATTGCAATCCAGGCCTATCTCAAGAAACAAGAAAAGTCCCAAATATAAAATCTAAAAGCACACCTAAAGAAACCTGAAGCAGAACAGCAAAGAAACCCCAAGACCAGCAGAAGAGAAATAATAAAGATTAGAGCAAAAATAAACAATATAGAATCCAAGAAAAAAGAAACCCAGAACAGATCAATGAACCCTAGAGTTGGTTTTTTGAAACAAATAAACAAAATTGATAAGCCTCTAGCTAGATGTCTCAAAAAGAAATGAAAGAGGACCCAAATAGATAAAATCACAAATGAAAGAGGACAGATCACAACTAATACCGCAGAAATACAATTATCATCAGAGAATACTACGAAAAATTGTATGTCAACAAACTGCACAACCTGGAAGAAATGGACAAATTCCTAGACAACCACACACTACCAAAACTAAAATGGGAAGAAATAGAAAATTTGAACAGACCCATAACCAGCAAAGAAATTAAATCAAAATTATAGTTATCAATATAGAGTTATATAGATATATTGAGTTATCAAATATCTCCCAACAAATAAGAGTCCTGGGCCAGATGGCTTCCCAGGGGAATTCTATCAGACATTTAAATCAGAGTTAATACCTATCCTTCTCAAGCTGTTCCAAAAAATAGAAATATAAGGAAAGCTTCTGGACTCATCATATGAAGCCAGCATTACCTTGATTCCCAAACCAGACAGAGACCCCACAAAAAAGGAGAATTACACACCAATATCCCTGATGCACATGGATTAAAAAATTCTCATCAAGAAACTGGCAAATCGAATTCCACAGTATATTTAAAGAATTATTCACCATGATCAAGTGGGCTTCATTCCTAGGTTGCAAGGGTGGTTTAATATTTGCAAATCCATCAATGTGATACATCACCTTATAGAAGAAAGGATAAGAATCATATGATCCTGTCAATAGATGCAGAAGAAGCAGCTGACAAAATACAGCATCCTTTCTTAATAAAAGCCCTCAAGAAAGTCAGCATAGAAGGAGCATATTTTAACATCAAACAAGCCATATATGAAAAGCCCACAGCTAATATCATCCTCAATGGGGAAAAACAGAGAGCTTTCCCCCTGAGATCAGGAACATGACAGGGCTGTCCACTCTTACCACCATTGCTTAACATAGTGTTGGAAGTCCTAGCCTCAGCAATCAGACAACAAAATGAAATAAAAGGCATCCAAATTGGCAAAGATGTCAAACTTTCACTTTTTGCAGATGACATGATACTCTACATGGAAAACCCAAAAGTCTCCACCAAAAAGCTGCTAGAACTGATACATGAATTCAGCAAAGTTGCAGGATACAAAATCAATGTGCAGAAATCAGTTGCATTTCTATACACCAAGAACGAAGCAACAGAAAGAGAAATCAAGAAATCGATCCCATTTACAATTGCACCGAGAACCATAAAATACCTAGGAATAAATCCACCCAAAGATGTAAAAGATCTGTATGCTGAAAACTATAAAAAACTTATGAAAGAAACTGAAGACACAAAGAAATGGAAAAACTTTCCATGCTCATGGATTGGAAGAACAAATATTGTTGAAATGTCAATACTACCTAAAGCAATCTACATATTCAATGCAATCCCAATCAAAATGGCACCAGCATTCTTCTCAAAGCTATAACAAACAATCCTAAAATTTGTATGGAACCACAAAAGACCCCGAATAACCAAAGTAATGTTGAAAAAGAAAACCAAAGTGGGAGGCATCACAATCCTGGGCTTTAGCCTCTACTACAAAGCTATAATCATCAAGACAGTATGGTATTGGCACAAAACCAGACACATAGACCAATGGAATAGAATAGAGAACCCAGAATAGCACCCACAAATGTATGGCCAACTAATCTTTGACAAAGCAGGAAAGAGTGTGCAATGGAAAAAAGACAATCTCTTTAGCAAATGGTGAGAGAACTGGACAGCAACATGCAGAATGAACCTGGACCACTTTCTTTCACTCTACACAAAAAATAAACTCAAAATAGATGAAAGACCTAAATGTGAGTAAGAAACCATCAAAACCCTAAAGAAGAAAACAGGAAACAACCTCTTTGACTTCAGCCACAGCAATTTCTTGCTCGACATGTCTCTGAAGGGAAGGGAAATAAAAGTAAAAATGAACTATTGGGACCTCGTCAAGATAAAAGCTTCTACACTGCAAAGGAAACAATTAACAAAACTAAAAGCAATCGACAGAATGGGAAAAGATATCTGCAAATGACATACCAGGTAAAGGGTTAGTATCCATAATCTATAAAGAATTTAACCAAACTCAACACCTGAAAATAAATAATCCAGTGAACAAATGGGCAAAAGACATGAATGGAAACTTTTCCAAAAAGCCATCCAGATGACCAACAGATACATGAAAAGATGCTCAGCATCACTCATCATCAGGGAAATACAAATCAAAACTACACTGAGATACCACCTCACACTGGTCAGCGTGGCCAAAATTAACAACTCAGGAAATATCAGATGCTGGTGCGGATGTGGAGAAAGGGGAACCCTCTTGCACTGTTGGTGGGAATGCAAACTGGTGCAGCCACTCTGAAAAACAGGGTGGAGGCTCCTCAAAAAATTAAAAATAGAACTACTCTACAACCCAGCAACAGCACTACTTGGAATTTATCCAAAGAATACAGGAGTACTGATTCATAGGGGCACATGTACCTCAATGTTTATCGCAGTGCTTTCAACAATAGCCAAATTAGGGAAAGGGCCCAAATGTCCATCAACTGATGAATGGATAAATAAAATGTGGTTTATATATACAGTGGAATACTACTTGGCAATGAGAAAGAATGAAATCCTGCCATTTGTAGCAATGTGGATGGAACTGGAGGGTATTATGCTAAGTGAAATAAGTCAGTTAGAAAAAGACAGGTATCATGTTTTCACTCATATGTGGAACTTAAGAAACTTAACAGAAGACTGTGGGGGAAGGGCAGGGAATAATAGTTTCAAACAGAGAGGGAGGCAAACCATGAGACTGTTAAATACAGAGAACAAACTGAGGTTGGATGGAGGGGTTGGGGAGAGGGGAAAACGGGTGATGGGCACTGAGGAGGGCACCTGCTGGGATGAGCACTGGGTGTGGCATGTAAGTGATGAATCAAGGGAATCTACCCCCAACCTGACAATATACTGTATGTTAGCCAAATTGACAATAAATTACATTTTAAAAAATAATAATAAAAAAATAAAAGTATAAGAAAAAAGCCAAACTTTTAAACAGTTATTTTAAATTTTCAATGTAATTCAAGACGTACAATGAAATAAACTATACAATACTGACCTCGTTATGGATTTTAGCCTTTATGAATTCAATATCTAAGACAGACAGATGCATTTGACACAGCAAATCAACAATGATACAAACACTGGACAAAAAAGTATATATCAAGACTGAAGGCAAACTGGAGTACTCATTTAGGTATACTTAGATATATCACCTCCTCAGAAGTGTATGTGTAAGGAACATTTAAGTCTGAATAGTTAAAAGTTTAAACTTGAGTCATATAGACTTGGGGCAGATACCAGTTACAATCTGTGAGACCTTGAGCAAGTGAGTAAACCCTCTTAGTTTTCTCATGGGATAAAAATAATTAGTAACTAGTGGTGATGGTAAATGACGATAATGGTATTCCTTGAACTACCAAAAATAACGTCATTCTATTGGCCTCTCTTTTCGTTCATATACAGTATTTTACCATGAATCCTAGCAACCTGCAAACAAAAACCTGTAGAACCCCTTCTCCAACATATTTCCTCTTTATTCTTTTTTATAACTTTGCCAAAAGAGTAGACTATGGGGTAAATGGAACAGCATTTCAAGTAGAGATATCCTTCTGAACCAAGAACTTTCCTTTTAGGATTTGTTAAAAATATATCATGTCCAGGACAATATTGCTCATAATTACAGGTCACCTAGACATATTTTGCAGGGAAACATAAAAAGTTTTGAATATCTCAGAGATGTGAATATGAGAAAGACTAAGATTTGAATCACCATAGTCATATGTGATATTATGGGCAAAGTGCGTCCCCCTGAAATTCATATGTTGAAATCCTAACCTTCAGAACCTCAGAATGTGACTGTATTTGGAGACAAGGTCTTCAAAGCGGTACTTAAGGTAAAATGAGATCATTAGGGTGGGCCCTAATCTGAGTGGCATCCTTGTAAGAAGAGTAAATGTGGACATAGACATGTACAGAGAAGACAAGGGAAGAGACGGTCACCTAAAAGTTAAGGAGGGACACCTGGAACAGGCTCCTTAGAAGAAACCAGTTCTGCTCCCTCTTGATCTTGGACTTCTCACCTCTAAGACTGTAAGAAAAATAAACATCTGTTATTTAAGCCATCCAGCCTGTAGTATCTTGTTATGTAAGCCCTAGCAAACTAACACAATTAGAAAGGAATACTAGAGTGTAAGCTCCAGGAGGATAGGAATTTTTGTCTTTTTTTGTTCATTGATGTATCCCAAGTACCTAGAGTGATGCCTCACACATAATAGGTGCTTAACAAATATTTGCTAAATGAGCTTAATAGCAGATTAATAAAAGCCTTCCTATAGATGCTCTACTAAATACCATCAACGTTTCAGTAATGCTCGTTATTCTCATAAGACTTAGGAACCTGGACTCTCAGTGCTCTTACCAGCTCCGTGGTTTAATTGGTCTGTGGCCACAGCCCAAATGTATAAAATCCTCTGGTGAAATTCTTAGTATGATTCAATTCCAGGAGTAATTTCCTAAAGAGAAGAGCTAATAAGATTAAAATGCTGCTGTAATACAATAAATGTGAATTAGTCCACATAGACAAACAGATCAAACTTGTTAGTTCCATCCTGAGGAAAATGCCACAAACAGATGTAACTTGTTCATATTGTTGTTCCCTCAAAAGTATCTGGCTGGCTGATTTCACTAAAGGCATTGAGAACAGCCTGGATTCCCAATTTAAAGGAAATAAATAATGATTCTCCTGTTGTTATGAAAGCATTTCTTGAGCGGACATAGGAAAATGACAGACTGAATTTCCTTCTGACTTATTCAATTACATGTTTTCATGGTGCATGTATGTCTTTAAACCAAATCCATGTCTTAATATCCTCACGATCACCATCAATCGATACTTAATTTGGTTCCCTAGAAACGGTAGGGAAATAACAGCAAAATAAAACATACAAGAAACATGGAAACTATACTCTGATTTTAACTTACATGCAAATATCCTTTAAATAACTGCTAGAGCAAAATAATCACCAAAATTATAATTGTTCTGTTAGAGGTGATAAGATTGTAAGCAATTCTCTCTTCAAATTATTTTTAATTTTATAGAAGTCTCCATTTTTAAAACATAAAGTTCTCAAAAACCATTCTAACCTCTAATCATTGCTGGAAGAAAACTCAGGATTAGAAATTCCCCCAAAGGAAGAGGATGACGTGCTAATATTTACTTTTAAAGTATACTTAATCAATACATTTATACAGAATACACAGGAGAAAGCCAGAACACACCAGTTTCATGGGCAAGCGAAATTCAGCATTTTAGAATCAATATCTGGAAACCTCATCCTGAAAGTAATTTAGAAATCAAGTCAAAGCTTGTTCTTGGTTTGGGCCTGGAATTAGTTCCCTGAACTGATGCAATCTGAAACCAAAGCCAACAAGTGTTTACCAAAGTCTTTGTTCCCAAAGGGAAAAGTCTCTTTTCTAATTCTCCAGGAGTAATGCTGTTGGGATTGCTGTGAGACTTGAGCAAAGATAGCAAGTAGGGGTGCAAACGTCCAAATCATTTTGAAATGTTTTCTTTTTCAGCAAAGTGAAAGCAGGTTTTTCATGATATGCAATTTGTAATCAAGCCCTCCTCTAGTGAAGGGCTTAATCGGCTACTGGTGCATTTGCTCCTTTTTCCTGGGAACCACAGCATAAACAGGAAGTACATGCCTCTGGGGCTTATTCATTGCGGAATGGAAAAAATGAAGCTGTGGATTTTCTCAAGGATGATTTAGAGAGGAAGGATCATTAAAGTAGTGTACTCCCCTCCTTATCTTCGCCAAGAGCCTTATAAACCAAATGACTGCCACAAGCTGCCCTCCACACCCAGGAAAATACAAACAGTTCTTTGCCCATATGTGACCGGAAGTCAGCTTTACAGCCCTGCTTCAGGCTTTTATCACATACCAGGAAAGATGGTCAGCTGCTGTCTTAACACCTGTTAGAATCTTGCCTGCTTCACTTTCCATCCTGACAGCCAGAAGCCTCCAGAGCTAAAATCACAAAGTCTACCATTTCATATTAACCAAATACCACAAGTGTTGGGTATTAGCCAACTACTGAGCAGACTAAAAAAAAAAAGTGCACAAGGGACATCTTTGTGATGATGGCATAGCTCTGTAGCTTGATAGCATTAGTGGTTACACCAATCTATGCACGGGACAGAAAGGCATAGAAACACACACACACACACACACACACACACCTTGTGCCACTGTCAATTCCCAAGCTCTGATACCTACTAGGTAAGTAAGGTGTGAGTAATCATTGCGGGAAAAGTGGGTACAGGGACACATAACCTCTCTGTACACTCTTTGCAACTTCCAGTCATATCTGTTTATTTCAAAATAAAATGTTTTTAGAAGTGCACCTTCTTGGGTACATCGGCATACTGACCGTTTCGCATCTGCACAACTCCGTGAGAATAAAACATAGCCTGGTTTTCGAGTGTAAGGTTTCAGCCAGCACCCAACACGAAACTTGAGGCTGGGAATACCCTCGCAGCTGCTTTGCCTGGGGCTTCCTTTCTGACCTCCAACACCGCCTGATCCCGTCTCAAATTGAGGTCACACCTCAAGATCACCTCTTTACAGAGAGGCCTTCCCTGCGCCCTCTAACCAAAGCAGACGCTCCCTGCTACTCTGAGTACCTCGGTCCCTTCGCTGCATTCCNTCCCCGCACCCCCCCCCAGGAGCCCGCCGCTCGGCACGTGGCAGGTGCTCTGGAGCCTGTGGAATAAACGCACCTCCCTGAGAGTCACTCCCTCCAGCTCCAGGGTGTCGCGTCCGTTCCTCCCGCTCGCAACCCACTGGTCCCCTCGGCCCGGGGCCCTCGGTGCCTCCCTCTCCGCCACACCGGTGCCCCTCCGCCTCCTCGCCTCCACGCGGATCCCACCCGACCAGGGAGGGCGCCATTTTCCTCTAACTCGTCTGCCCAGAGGGCTGCCCCGTTTGCCCCTTTTCCTCAGGCTCCCTCCTCAGCCCCCTCCCCAATATCTTCAGCCACCGTCCGGCGCTCTGCGGCGCCCTCCCCTCCTTTCCGGTGCCGCCCCTAGCCTGGAACCCTCGCCCGCGGCCGCCGCGCCTCTCACACCACGCCCCTCAGTCCGCGGGCCGCGCGGGAGGCACCCACCTTGCTGTCGCGCGGGAGGGGCGGGAGGAGGGCGTGGCCTCTTCCATACTGAGCTTGGATTGGCCGGGCCTCGGGGAGGGGGCGGGACTGCAAGCTGGGTCTAGTTCCCGGGTCTCCGCCGGGCGTACTTCGCGGCTTCGGCTCCGGCTTCGGCGACTGGGACAGGACAGCGTTGTCTCCGGCTCCGGCAACATGGCTGAGAAGCGGCACACAGGGGACGCCGAAGCCCGGAGGCTCCCCGACTCCTTCAGGGGTGAGCCCCGCGCCGTCGCCCGCCTCCACCCAACCCTTCCCTCGCGAACGAGCCCCAGCCTGGGAGTCCCAGGCTCGTCTCCGCCGTTTTTAAGCCGTGCGACCGCTGCTTTAAGCTCCGGTGACGCCGAGAATAGCGAACCCTGCTTCGCGGGCTGGGGGGTCAGGTTTAGGGATGTTAGGGTGCAGAGTGCACAGCGGCGTGCCTGGCACACGAGGGACGCACTCACTGCAGGGCACGTTTCCAATACCAAAGCCATAGCAGGGGCCCGAGTGCTCCAGCCGTTGCCTCATGGCTGGCCCTGCACCCCCGCTTTGCGGTCGTTATCTCTTGGCACGCATGCTGGCAAGGAAATGCTTAAGTGACTCGCGGCCGGCGNCCCCTTCTCTGGAGCTGGAAGGAATCCCTGCTCCCCCAGCCCCACCCACCCCTTAATTTCATTTTAAGAAGCAAGACCGACCTGTGAGATTTTGCCCCTAGCCCCTCACATATGTTTGCAAAGAAAAGAAAGTCTCTTTTTGGCATTCTTCCTCTCTCTTTCCAGCTTCACTTTCTGCCCTATCCTGCCCCCTCTCTACTCTCCTCGTCCTGGGGACCTCGTTTTTTACGCTTTTGTTTCTCACAAGGAACTCATAAGTACCCCCACCCTACCAGGGCCTTCCCTGTCCTGAAGGTGGAAACCGCTCGAGTGGCTCAATTTTGTTCCCCTGTGAAGGAACTAATACTCTTGAGAGGGTTATCACCTTGAACCTTTATTGGCTAACTCCTTGGGGGTGGGGGGTGGGGGTTACAATAGAGGTGACAAACCTCCAGGGGTGCTGGTTCCCTCCCTGGGGCCTGCTCATAGTGATCCGAAGGAATTATTTGTGAGGATGGAATTTCAGGCAGGATGATATACTGAAAGACATTTTAGGGGCCTGGGTGGGCTTTTCCAGCACCCCACAAAGGACACTATAATGGACTTAACTTCTTCCGATTGTAAAGACAGCCTTGTCCACCCATCTAATTTAAGTCCCATTTCCTTTGCCCAGTGATCCTTCGCAGGAGCATCAACAGAATTCTCCCTCACTTTTCTCTGCTAAGCACCTTGGAGAGTTGTCTTCCCAAATCAGCAATGTAACAGGAAGGCTGTATTTGAAGCAACTGATACTCGAAGGGGTTAAATTACTTCAGAGTCACACAGTTTATAAGTAATGGAGCCATATTTTAAATCTGAGTTTGACTCTACAGCTTGCTGTCTGCCTCTTTCATAGTGGGTTGTCTTTTCCTAGATAGGAAGGTGGCGGGGGATGCTCTCCTCTGTGCCCTGACCTTCTGGTGGGAGACAGAAGGACGGTGAGGACAGTGTTAGCAGTTTGGTGAAACTGTTACCTGTTTGTAGAGGTTCTTCGGGAATACGCATGATCTTTATTCTTCATGTTCCCCTTTTTGAGTTGCTTTTCGTGATCACAGACTAGGTTCCACTTCTAAGTTCTTTTTCTTGGTTCTATGATTAACTTTTTTTTTTTAAGACAGAAATGCTTTTCAGAATCTAATGAAAACTATGCGCCCCTCAGAAAATTATACATACCAAAAAAATTTTGCATAGTCTGAGTTGTCTTTAAATATATATATACGTGTGTGTGTGTGTGTGTGTAAACCTTAGAGAGCCAACACAGATACAAAAGCCATTACTAGAATTTATTAAATAGCAGTGGATTGATTGCTTGCCACGTGTCAAACATAGCCTAAGTGCTTTACAAACATTATCTAATTGCAACCCTCTAACAACTCCACAAGGAAAACATTACCCACCATTTTACAGCAAGGAAACCAGAGCTCAGGGCAGGAGAATCACACATGTGTGTGATTCAGGGCTAGGTTTCAAACCTGGGCTCTGTGGTTTTTCCAAACCATTTTCCCTATCCTACAGCTACCTCCAAAATGTGTGCCCAAACAGGAGCACCTGGGTGGCTCAGTTGGTTAAACGTCCAACTTAAGCTCAGGTCATGATCTCACGGTTGTGAGTTCAAGCCCCGAGTCCAGCTCTGTGCTGGCTGCTCAGAGCCTAGGGGCTGCTTTGGATTCTGTGTTTCCTGTTCTCTCTCTCCCTCCTCTACTCGCACTCTGTCTCTCTCTTTCTCTCTATCTCTCTCTCTCCGAAAATAAATAAACATTAAAAAGTTTTAAATGTGGGGCGCCTGGGTGGCTTAGTCGGTTGAGCGTCCGACTTTCACTTAGGTCATGATCTCGCGGTTCGTGGGTTCGAGCCCCGCGTCGGGCTCTGTGCTGACTGCCAGCTCAGAGCCTGGAGCCTGTTTCAGTCTGTGACTCCCTCTCTCTCTGACCCTCCCCTGCTCACGCTGTCTCACTCTCTCTCCTAGAAATAAATAAAAAACACATTAAAAAAAAAAGTTTTAAATGTATATCTGAACAAAGGGCTTTGTCAAACATCAGTACTTCATTGAAGGTGAGAGACAACAAAGAAAGCCCAGAAGAACCTAGCTTCGATACAGACCTCTTGAATAATACATCCCCAGAAAGCTGCTTCTGAAGGAAGCAGTGGAATATAAAAGCCCAAACACTATCCTGTTAAGATTTTGCTGACAGTTAGTCTTAGGAATGTAAATATGACCAAACCCAGGCAAGACCACTTTTTCTTAAAGACAGTGCATTCACTTTGTAATGGTATAATGCAGGTGGATTGCAAAGAAATGTATTATTGTAATTAAGAGTCATGTCAACAGAATATATTCCTTTGGGAGAATGCCTGAAAATAAGCAGAATCAAGGGACTGATTTGTTTATTTCAGTTGTACAGTTCATCAGATTGGGGAGAACTTTGTAACTTCTTTAATAATTAATCTGAGTTAAACCATCAATGGTCATAAAGTAACTCAAACCAGTGACCAAGTGTACTAAAGCTGGCTCATTTTATATATATATAAATGGTTGTCACGATAATACACTCTAAAATGTGGAAAGAGAAAAGGTAGAGATTATGGTCAATAGCAAAAAGGAAGTATGTGTCAATTCTCCTTCCTCCATTCTTTCTGAATCTTTGTCTGTATTCTGAGGCTAGTAAAGGCCCAAGCATTTGGCCTGATGTTTCAGTAGATTAGCCTTTGAAGATGCGAGCGATAAAGTATCTGTCGTAAGATATCACACAATAAAAATTATACTAACCTTGCCCGGTTGTAAATGCACTTATGGTAAGGTGGCATAGCATAGTAAAATGGGGGTGGAATTCAGAATTCAAGGATCTGAACTGAGATCTCAGTACCATCACTTACTACCTGGGTCACCTTGGGCAGGTCTCAGCCTGCTGAGTCAATTCCTCCTCTCTACCTTGGGCATAATCTTACCGCAGTAACTGTCTCCCAGAGTTTCAAGAATCAAATGAGAAACTTTAACAGTGACTATTCAGAAAACCTGGTAAATTATAGAGGAAACTAAAATTTATGGACAAGAAGTTGTATGAAAGACAGTCCTGCCCAAATGTGGTCTGTTTCTCCTCCACAGACAGAGTCCCCAGGCAGATTGTTAGGCTTGATATTTTCTTTGGGGTGTTTAGGTCCCAGAAGGCAAGTCACTTACTAAAAAGTTTATTCCTACAAGCTGTATCAATATGATCTTAACGTTATGATAAAAATAACAGCTGCTGTTTATTGAATACTTCCTAAGTGTCAAGCACTTTACTTTTGTTTTTATATGAGATGAGTATTGTTCTTTTCCCTCATGTTACTACTGAGAAAAGCTAGTGGTAGAATTGGAATCTGACACCAAAATCCTGAACTCTTAGCCACTGTTTAGCTTGTTGGCCTCGGTTGAGAATTGGGAACCTTATGATTTAGTTTCCTTATGCAACTGTTCCCCATTTTTTAAAAGTAAGCATTATGTCCAATGTGGAGCATGAATTCATAACCCCGAGATCAAGAGTTGCATGTTTGCTGACTGAGACAGCCAGGAGCCCCTTGTTTCCCACTTTTTAGTGGGATGTTGCCCTCCAAACACTTTTATGGGAAAAACTTAATTGTAGATGCTTTTAAGACGTCCAAGTAAAGGAGCTGGAAAAAAACAAAAAACAACAGAAGTAGGAGGGTTTTGTTCTCTTAATATATTTCAGGACTAGTCTAAATGTAATTAACTTAATAACATTATGAAATTGTTTTTCTCTCCAGTTTTTCTGGACATGACTGTTTTTATCTTGCCAGCTGTGGGCCATATTCAGGTCACACATACTCATTCTGACAACTGCTTTGGGACAGAGGACGGTTCTGAACTGTATTCTGGGGGCTTGTCTGCTGACATGTAGATCCAGCCTGTCTCGCCTAAAGGCCTGTCCTTCCCCCAAAGAAACAGCAGACTCACTCAGCTCATTCAACAATTATTTACTTGGCAAATGTTTTCTGAGTACCTGTTATGCTTTAGATGTCTGTCATGTTCGCTCATTTACTCTTCATACTAACCCTCTGAGGAGCTACTCTTTTTTAATGAGTAGGCTGAAGTGCAGAGAAGTCAGATACTTTCACAAAATCACATGACTAATAGGTGGCAAAGCCAGCTTTGAAGCCATCACGCTGCACTGTTTTAAGAAGACCAAAATCTGTGAAGAAGGTAGACCTTGAACAGGATAATTATAAATGTGAGACATACATATATATGTATATATTATATATATATGTGTGTGTGTATATATATACACACACACACACACATATATATATACATATATATATGTATTTTTAAATAGGCTCCACGTCCAATGTGGAGCCTGAACTCATGACCCTGGGATCAAGAGTCGCATGCTCCATCCTACAGAGCCAGCCAGGCACCCCAATAAATGTTTTTTTTAGAGAGGGTGAAGGGCTATAGGCAATTAGGAAATGGGGGTCCTATTTAAGACTCAGGAGGTTCAAATTTAAAATTACTCATGACACTCTCACCTCTTTTTCCTCTTGCTTTATGGCTAGAAACAGTCAAATGAAGGAAAGCTACAGAAAATACCCAAGATGTTTGGGAAAGAAAATATTTACACATATTTAAGTTCCTTACTGTTTTAGAGCTAAGCAAAAGACTCCCTTGTATTGGAAATCTTCCTTAAAAGGAATTGTCCATTCCCTTTTTCTTATATCTTATGGTAAATACATTTTAAGATTTGTGATTCAGATCCCATAATGGTTCACCAGTATTGGTTCTTCTTCTTCTTTTTTTTTTTTAATGTTTATTTATTTTGAGAGGGAGAGAGAGGATCCCAAGCAGGCTGTGCGCTGTCAGCACACAGCCCAAAACAGGGCTCGATCCCACAAACCGTGAAATCATGACCTGAACCAAAATGAAGAATCAGACGCTTAACTGATGGGGCCACCCAGGCGCCCCAGTATCAGTTCTTTTGATCCAGTGCATGTAGCCACGTATGGCTTGTATTAAATAGTTTGTAATAAGGAGGAAAAAGTACCGTCTCCAAGTCATGGCTCTTAACTTGATATCATCTGGCCTGTAGCCACTCCAGCCCAGAGAATAATTTCTTCCCTAGAGGTTCAGGATTAGGGCATTCGAAGAACTGTAAACCATGCCTAATTAAAGTAATCATTTGAAAGATGGATTATAGTGTGTGTTCCTTTGCTTTGAAAGCCTCCAACTAAATGCCATTGTTTCTTTAACATGCATTTATTGAGCCCCTATTGTGTGCTCAGCTCTGCCCCTCTGTCACTCCACCTGGTGTAATGTTTCTCTCTGTGGTGTGTTGCCTTCATTTTTGTTTCTCTCTTCACTTTATTTTCCTCCATTTCTCTTCTTCTGTTGTTTCCTTTCCTTCTTGTCTATGTAAATTCCAGGCATTTGAAAAACTCAGTCGTACTAAAATTTTGATTATATGTCATCATTAATGAAGTATGTCTTATATTTACATTTGCTTATTTTTCTGCCCTTTGGCCTGTTTCCACCTTGAATTTTTACTTCATCAAGTCTTTTAGAGCCCTTGTTTTATTTTTTAAAATTTTAAAAATGTTTTATTTATTTCTTAGAGAGAGAGAGAGAGAGAGACAGTGTGAGCAGGGGAGGGTCAGAGAGAGGGAGCCACAGAATCCAAAGCAGCCTCCAGGCTATGAGCTAGCTGTCAGCACAGAGCCCGACGCGGAGCTTGAACCCACGAGCGTGAGATCATGACCTGAGCCGAAGTCGGACGCTCAACCGACTGAGCCACCCAGGTGCCCCTAGAGCCCTTGTTTTAAAACAAAGGAGAGAGAAACGGAGGATCGGGAAACTGTAGCCTTACTTGAAAACCTGAGAGAAAGATCAAATATATTATTTAACTCATGATATTCTCCTCAAATACAGAGCTAGGACTTAAACCAGGGATGGGCCACATAGCCTGTGGACCAGATCTGGCTGATTGCCTGTTTTTCTGTGGCCCACAAGCTAAGAATACTTTTTACATTTATAAGTGTTTTTTCTTTCCCAAAAAAGGAGAAGATTGGGACACCCAGGCGGTACAGTCAGTTGAACATCTGATTCTTGATCTCAGCTCAGGTCATGATCTGACGGTTCCGGAGCTGGAGCCCTGCATCGGGCTCTGCACTAGTGGCACGGAGCCTGCTTGGGATTCTATCTCTCCTCTCTGCCGCTCCTCTGTTTGCACGCTCGCTCGTTCTCTGAAAATAAATAAACCTTTTTTTTAAAAAAGAATATTTTGTTATGCATGAAAATTATGTGAAATTCAGATTGCCGCATCCATGAGATTCACTGGAACACAGCTCGCACACCTGTGCGCCTGTTACCTGCGCCTGCTTCTGCAGGACAGTGACGGCGACAGACCGTCTGGCCTACAAAGGCTAACGTTTCTGGTCCTTTACAGGAAAGTGTGGCAAATCCTGACGTAGACTCTCTGGTGAGGGATAGCGGTGGCCAAAAAGAACACTTATATCCTGAATATTTGTGTTTTTAAGAAAAATTCAAATATTGCCAAGACCTTTCATTTCCACCCACTGTTTCCCCTTAAAAAAGTGCTGTTAGGACCATGCTGTTAGTATGTGTGTTTGAGGCCAAATTCCTAGCCCTCTTATCTCTCCCCACCCAGACTGCACTGTTCTTGGCAATTCACAACATGAAGTGTTTCAGTTGCATTCCGGGAAAGGGGAAGGAAAAGATTGTCCTTTAAATGCTGCTTTTCAGGCATTGCAGCAATCCTTAGGCTCATCCTTTTCTTCCTTGTGTGTAATAACGCAGATGACTCTGAGTTAGATTTTCAGATATTGTGTAAGACCTTTCTGGCCTTTCCCTGAAGAGGAAATCTAACCTCTTGAACTTTAGAATAAAATCTCAGTGATAAATGGAATTTATTATTGCACATGATCTCCAGTAATGCCAAGTTCAGTAGACCTTAAAGTGAATCAGCTGATACCATATCATTAACAACATGTAGTGCTCTGAAATTATGCCTGCGGGATCCTTTTGCAAAGATTATTTTATTGCTTTTTTTAAGCTAGCCCAACAAAAATTACTGTACAACTTGTGGGTTTTTTTTTTTAAATTTGTTTCGTGATTTTGTTTGTTCTGTCTCTTCGCAGAAAGTCTTTTTGTTTTATTACTTTGGGACTCCAGGAGGAATATTTCATACCTACTTTACAAATTTTTGTAAATATTTAGAAAGGTATATGAGGAACCTGCTTGTGGCCAACATGTGATAAACATTGAGTAAATGGTTATTATTGTTAATTATAAAAGATACTTCCAGAATGAGAGAAATTTAAGAATTGTGTGATTTCATCTTTTCAACAAAATTCATTTACATAGCAAAGATGCTTGGAAATTTTGCTAAGTGTATATGCATTGAAGCACAGTTTCTGTTTGAGAAAATTAGAACCTAATTGTTCATTAGAGGGAGCAATGGAATATTATTCAACCTTTAATAATAAAGAATATGTACTGACATGAAAAGATATTCATAATTGGGGAAAAGCAGATTGAAAATTATTATGTATAACATTTTTTTTTAAAAAGTAGAATAGGAAAGGTTTAAAAGACAGAGAGCAAGGCAGAAAATAATTGCCATCTAGAAAAAATGAAGGTATAGATCATTTTTCTTTTAAAATAAGAGAAAAAATGATGTTTTTTAAAATCTATGTTAGTCCCCTGAAGATAAGCCCTATTTGAATATTCAGTTAAACAGTGTTCATGTATAAACTTATATCCATTTTCAAAACCTTGCTTTGATTAGTTAAAAATTTATTTTGGGGCACCAGGGTGGCTCAGTCAGTTGAGTGTCAACTTCGGCTCAGGTCATGATCTCATGGTTGGGTTTGAGCCCCACATCGGGCTCGCTGCTGTTGGTGCAGAGCCTGCTTCAGATCCTCTGTCCGCCTTTCTCTTTGCCCCTCCCTCCTCTCAAAAATAAATAAATATTACAAAAATTATTTTTATGCAGTTTTCAGAAGAGTTTTATAGTAAAAGAAAATATAAACCATGGCCAAGCAGTGTCTACAGCCAAGTATCATGGGGTCACAAATCTTTAGGAGTATCCCACCTGGCCAAGTACGAACACATATATCAACCAAAATATCTCAGGAATACCGACTGCTCATCATTTATCTTTTACCTCCTACATCTAGTGGAGAGGATGCAATCTTCAAGGTAATGAATGAGAAACTTGAAGGAAATGAATTTCATGAAATTTAGGGGAGTAACTAAGAATTTCTATTCCTCTGGCCCATGAATGGCAGACGACAAAGAGTTCATTAGTAGCTTGGTGAAGTATAAGCCTCACTCACCTATCTGAGGAATGTGACTTGTGTACATACCTTTATGAGCTATAACCAGATGGGGAAGAATTTCAAGGGTTGAGAATGGGATAGTTCTAAAGGCACCAGAATAACATGAAATGGTGCCATTCCCCAGTGTACACATAGATTTTAATTGAGTTTTTAATCTATTTATTTTGAGAGAGAGCAAGCAGGGAAGGGACAGAGAGAGAGGGAGAGAAAGAATCCCAAGCAGGCTCTGCACTACCAGCGCAGAGCCCAACACAGTGTTCGAACTCACGAACAGTGAGATCATGACCTGAGCCAGGATCAAGAGTCAGATGCTTAACCAGCAGAGCCACTAGGTGCCCCTGCATGGATTATTTTCAGCTGAGCACTTGAGATGTGAAAGTCCAAGTCCAGTTTTCCAGATATGCACCTCTTTCTTATTGCTCTTGATTTGTAATCCCGTATATTCATTTGGGAATTTTAAAAATAATGTCATAACAGAAAGTGGGCACGTGCACACCCATGCACACAAATACACGAAGAAAGACTGGGCTCAAATAAGAGAAGAATAAGAAGAAACATCCCTGCCCTCAGAAAGTTTCTAGTCTTATATGTTAAGGACACAGAGCTTTGTACTTTGACTGGAGAGGGGAGGTTTGGGGCAGTATTTTAGTACCAAATGCTGTCAGAGAAGTATTTGACCAGTCTGTTCCTTGTTTGGAATCCATTTCACTTTGGAAGCCTAGACCTGAGCCTGGCAAAGAGCCTTGAGACTCTTTTGCTATAAATAGGCACAACCGGAATTAAGAGGCCTTTCCTCTGTACGAACATCAGATTTCATTCTCAGAACTCCTGCCATACTTTCCCAGTCTGGATCCTGTCTTGAGAAAGTGCTCCAGACCCGAAAACATTTTTCATGAGGATTTTTTTTTTTTAATTCAGAGACGGAGGACCAAAGGAGTGAATTGACTTAGAACAGAGGCTCTGGAGCAAGCTGATCTATGTTCAAATCCCAGATCCTCCTCCATCGTGTGACCTTGGGAAAGCTTTCTTTTTTCAGTTACCTCCTTTATAAAACAGAATTAAAAATACTTAACTTCAGGGGCACCCGGTGGCTCAGTTGGTTAAGCATCCAGCTCTTGATTTTAGCTCAGGTCATGACCTTGTGGTTGGTGAGTTGCAGCCCCACGTTGGGCTCTGCCAGTGACAGTGCAGAGCCTGCTTGGGATTCTCTCTCTCCCCCTCTCTCTCTCTGTCCCTCCCCTGCTTATGCATGCATGCTCTCTCTCAAAACAAACAAACAAACAAACATTAAAAAATAGTTTAGGGACACCTGGCTGGCTTAGTCAGTTGGGTGACCAACTTTAGCTCAGGTCATGAGCTCAGGTGGGTTCAAGCCCCAAGCTGAGTTCTGTGCATACAGCCTGGAGCCTGCTTTGGATTCTGTGTCTCCCTCTCTCTCTGCCCCTCCCCTGCTTGCCCTCTGTCTTCTGTCTCTCTCAAAAATAACAAATAAAGCGTTAAAAAATATTTTAAAAAATACTTAACTTCACAGGGCTTGGAAAGAGCAAAATGAGATACACATCTAAAGTAACTGAACACAGTGCCTATAACAAACCATTTAAAAATGGCTGCTGTGATTATTGTCAGTTGTGATAATGCCTGACGGAGCTTTCTGCACAGGCAGCCTTGTGGCCTTGCTTGGAGTACCCTCACAGTAACTATGTCTACGACCTCACACATTTTAACTTAGAAACTTCCAGGAGATGAACTTTGAGCACTTTTATTCAAGTATGCATAGGACATTTGTTTACCTCCCACTATGACACAGAATCAGAAAAACTGCAAAGTCCTATATAACATATATTCCTGCTCCTTCATCCTGTGTTTCAGAGCACTTGACCTGCCAGCTTGTATCTCTTCTTTCTCAAGGTCTCAGCCTGAACACTGCTTATTTCTTGACCCACCATTTATTCAAAACCCTGTCTCGCTGTTATCTTTGCCCTTCTGAGCCGTAGCACGTGCCTGGCCTACCTCTTCCCCCCTTGCCAATCTCCCTCTCAGTATTGAAACCGCTCCTGGAAATAGAGCAGACCCTTTCAGTGGTTGATAAGAAAAGTGGTAGTTTTCCTTGGCCTTCAAAATCCCTCTGCCCTCCACCAAGAGGAAAAACTAACTAAAAATGAGGAAGACTCTGGATACAGAAAGTGGAAAAACACAAGCCAGGAAGTGAAAGGGGTTTCCCAGGATGGTAGTGAAAGGCGGTCACTGGGACAGCCACTCACACCACCCAGGAGACCAAGTCCAGAGCTGGCTCCAAGAAAGACTCTTAGCAGGTGAAATTGGTGGAGGACCTGACCCTTGGGAGAGGAGATTGAGATCATTGATGAGCGGTTTGAGGCTGAATCAATAAGTACATTAAAACCTAAGCAAAGGTGAGGGGGCACCTGGGTAGCTCAGTTGGTTAAATGTCTGATTCCTGATTTCAGCTCAGGTCATGATCTCATGGTTCATTAGTCTGAGCCCTGCATTGGGCTCTGCACTCACAATGCAAAGCCTGCTTGGGATTCTCTCTCTCTCTCTCTCTCTCTCTCTCTGCCCTTCTCCTGCTCTGTCTCTCTCAAAATAAATAAATAAAATAAACTTTAAAAAAAACCCTCAGCAAAGGGAAAAACCAAGATAGTGGAGAAAAACAAAAAGTTGCATGGGACAGAAAAATGAATTAGATGTCCCTGTGTGGCTTAGTTTTGAATTGCATTTATAGATGCATGAAATGTAAAATTGTATCATGAGCACACAAAAATTATGTAATTAGAAAGATGGGTATATTTATGGGGTGGGGCAAAGCTAAATCCCCTTCCGCAGTGGAAAGTCAGTAAGTAATGCTCAAAATGAAGAAAATAGCAAGGAACAAAATCAGCATATTATTTAGAAACATGGGGGTGATCTACCAAAATACTCAGCCAACAGAGCAGTTGCCTTTGAAGAAAGAAAAACAGAGAGGTAAGCAGGGGAGTGCTCTCTTTTTGTATTAGTCTTATAGAACTTCTGGACTTTTTAAACTTTATGAAAGTATAACTGATAAAAAAATTAGAAAAAGCACAGATGCATAGCAACAAAGGCTGAAAAAGAAGGTGAAAATAATAGAAGGGAGAAAAATAGGTTACACATTTTATTTCTTTATAAAGATGTGTGTGTACAAGAAAAAGGTTTGGAAGCATACTTACAAACTCTGGATTGAGTAATTTTCCCCTTCGTCTTCATACTTTTCTGAATTTCTTGCAATGAGGAGTGCATTACCTTTGTAATAAGACAAAGAGCTATTTCATGTTACAGGAAAGGAAACAATTAGGAAAGTGGGAGGAAAACTGTGTCCCAAGATGTTTCCCATAACGTTGTTAATAATGTATGAAGTCAGGAGCAATGTGTCTAATAATCAGGAGAAGGGTAATAAATCATGGTGCATATGCCCAGTGAAATAACATGTAGTTTTCACCTTTAGTTACTCTGTACCCTCGGCTTACATGCTCTTTGCCTTCCTTCTCCTCCGTTTTCATTGGTTTTTTTCCTTAACCGTTATATCCTTCAAGAAGCCCCTCTGAGTACCATCACCATCGCCTACCCACCCTAGCCCCGCTCTGTCCCACCTGTGTGAATTACCCCTGTTCTGTGTTTTCAGAACGTTCTGAACAGAACGCTCTATGTCTGCACTCACCACCCCATGTTATAATGATCTGTTTGTCCTGTCTACTGAACTTTAACCTTCCTGATAGCTGGGATTGGGTCTTACTCTCTTTTACCCCTTCAGTGCAAAGCACAAGCCATAATAAATATTAGGTGCCTAACAAATGTCCGCAGGATAAAAAAAAATAACATAGACAGCCCTTGTCATGTTAAGTAGATTAGAAAAAGTAGCACCAGGGTGCCTGGGTGGCTCAGTTGGGTAAGCATCTGACTCTTGATCTCAGCTCAGGTCATGATCACGTGGTTCATGAGTTTGAGCTGTGCTCCCAGCACAGAGCCTACTTGGGATTCTCTCTCTCTCCCTCTCTCTCTGCCCCTCTCCCCGGCCCTCCCCCCTCCCCTGGCTCATGTGCTCTGTTTCTCTCTCTCTCGAAATAATAAATAAAAAGAGAAAAGGGAAAAAAAGTAGCACCTGCACTTCAGGGCTGTAAGGATTAGATAGGAAAATCTGTGTAAAATGCTCTGATGACCCCCAGCATAGGTGTGTTCAGTGAACAGAGGCTGAGGATGGTAGCATTGTGCCAATAATGATGAAACGATGATGAGAGCTGTGTATTTTTTTTTCCCACAGATAGCCCTAGTACAGGCCTTGGACCTTGTGGCTGGATTTTGGTGGCTGTCTCGTTCTTGTTCACAGTTATAACTTTCCCAATATCAGTATGGATGTGCATAAAGGTAAGGAATATTTCACTTGCGCCTGGAAAGGAGTCAAGCCCTAACTACCTACACCTCCTTTGTGTGTATGTGGGTGGAAACGAGTCAGAGAGACACCTGCTGGCCTATAATTCTTTTTCCTTCATGTCTCCTTTAGAAGGTTCACTCTAGTCACATATTGTAATGGGACTTTAGGACTTCTTTTCAGGCGGTCCTTTCTCATAGGTTAAAAGTAAGGATCACTATCAAGGTGCCTGGATGGCTCGGTCGGTTGGGCATCCGACTTCAGCTTTGGTCGTCATCTCCTAGTTCAGCACAGAGCCCACTTCAGATCCTCTGTCTCTCTCTCTCTCTGCCCCTTTCCAGCTCACACTCTTTTCTCTCAAAACAACAACACAAAAAAACACAAGGGCATGTTCACGTTCTCCCAGCGCCAAAAAAAGAGTAAGGCTCACCATTGGAGTCTGGGATGTAGGACGGCCCTGTCCGGACTCAGGAAGCTGAGAGGCTCCATTGTTTATCGTGTGACCTTTGCCATGTTTCCTTCCCGTGAAATGGGAGGAAGCAGCAATACCCACTTCGTATGGCCAACATGAGGATTAAAATAATGTATCCAAACATGCATATCCCAACATGGCACATGGCAAATGACACCTAAATGCTGGTTATTTTTTCCATGAAGTTATTAATATTATGACAAATAACTATCATTTACATATTCCTAAAGAGGTAAAATATACTCCAAGAATTTTCAGATAAGTTCATTATTTTGATTTAAGGAATCGGGAGACAAACTAGGGGAAACTTAGCTTTTTTTGTTGTTGTTCTTCTTTATTAACAATGCGTGAGTAACTGACTGATGATGTTAGCAGCTGAGGAGTAAAGTTATGGATTCGCTCCTGGATACTATCCTATACTTCCCAAATTTTATACCATGAATATCTGTTGCTTTTATAGTAAGTTAAAAGAGCAAATACATATCATGCTTGGGAGGGATAATTAAACATTGGACATGTGATTTATAGATGCTGTTTGGATTTTATTTATTTCTTTTTAATTGTTCTTTCTTTAAATTTTATTTATTTTTGTGAGAGAGAGAGGGAGAGAGAGAATCCCAAGCAGGCTCCACGCTGTCAGCACAGAGCCCGACGTGGGGCTCAAACCCGTGAACCGTGAGATGACCTGACCTAAAATCAAGAGTCAGATGCTTAACAGACTGAGCCACCCAGGAGCTCCATTTATTTATTTATTTTTAAGTTTTACGTATTTAAGTAACCTCTACACCCAATGTGGGGCTCAGACTCATAACCTCAAGATTAAGGGTCGCATGCCCTTCTAACTGACCCAGCCAGGCACCCTGATACTGTCTGGATTTTAGAGGAAAAAAAACAAAATAGAGGCATCTAACCTGTTTTCAGCAGAAACACATATCTAAGAAGCTGTTTATATTGGGTGCGCCTAGGTAGCTCTGTTGGATAAACACCAACTGTTGGTTTCGGGTCAGGTCATGATGTCACGGTTTGTGAGTTCAAGCCCCACATCGGGCTCCGTGTTGATGCACAGAGCCTGCTTGGATTCTCTCTCTCCCTCTCTCTCTCCCCCTCCCCCACTTATGCTCGTTTTCTCTCTCTCTTTCTCTCTCTCTCTCAAAATAAATAAACTTTAAAAAATGAAGCTGTGTATAAATACATAGTGGATATAAATATTTGCACCCCTCGTGTTAAATTATTATTTGTGTTTTTAACCTAGATCATAAAAGAATATGAAAGAGCCATCATCTTTAGATTGGGTCGCATTTTACAAGGAGGAGCCAAAGGGCCAGGTCAGTATAAGGGTCCTGGGTATTTGATCTGGAGACTGAAATTCTTCCCCCCGTTGATATGAATTCCCTTCCAAGGGCCCCTTCTCTTTTGGCTCAGAAAAGAGTACAAGTGTAACAATAGCAGTGGCGGAGCCAGTCTTGCCACAATCACCCTTTCCTTCCCGCAGCTCCCCTCCCCTTCCCATCTGAGCCGATAAGATTATTTTAGGCCAGGAATAGTGACAGCCATGGAAGCCTGAGCATGAGAATTCCTACTACGCTAACGGCTTTCCGTCATCGCTTTTGGCAAACTTCACTTAAGCCCCTAGTGCATGCCAGGCTCTGGGAATTCAAGGGAAACTAAAATATAGTTCGTGCCCCCAAGGATAGATAGTTCATGCCCCCAAGGATCTTGCGCTCTAGTGGACACCAAAAAGGAAAACGGTTACAACCCCGTGAGATAAGTATTATGATCAAGTAATTGCAGTTATCTGTGGAAGCCAAGAGACATGGGACTGACCCGAATTAGTAGGCTGAGACCGTGTTGGCTGAAGGTGACATCTTGGCTGAGTCTTGAGGCCTGGATAGGTGTGGGCCTCAAGGGAGGTGTTCCCTGCAGGGACAGCAGCAGGTGTGGAGCCATGTAGAAGAGAGCACGGCAGACCCAGGGAACGGCCCAGAACAGCCCAGCAGGAGCACAGAGGGGACAGGAGAGGGGCTACAGAGGGCCCTGGGCAGCCTGGGCAGGACCTTGTGGCATGTGTGCAGGGCTCTGCAGATCAGGAAAGACTGTTGTGCTTACGGGCCATAGGAGAGAAATGGGAAGATGCTGGAAGCCTGGGGAAGGATTGCATTGGTCTATGTGGAAACAAGACGGCCAGTGACGGCAGAGTAAGGAAATGAGATCACAGGCCTGAGCGGCAGCAGTTTGGTGGGGAAAGTAATCAGGAGGGTAGCATAGCTGGCACCCGGCCCACGCCCCAAGACGTGGCTTCTTTCCGTCGGCTAAGTGGATTCTGGAAGATCGGAAGGGTTCGGTGCTGGTGTCTCTCCATAGCTTTCTTTCTGTGTCTCTTTGTTGCAGGTTTGTTTTTCATTCTGCCGTGCACTGACAGCTTCATCAAAGTGGACATGAGAACTATTTCATTTGACATTCCTCCTCAGGAGGTAAGGTTGTGTTTTGCTATGAATAATAGATGTCATGTGTGAAAGTACTTGGCAATGAGAGAGGCAGAGGAGAGCAGTGAGAGCACAGGTGGAGGGACTGTCAGCGGTCACTATTTTCCAGCTGTGTGACTTTGAGCAAGTTCCTCAACTTCTCTGAGCCTTAGTTTCCTCAGCTGTAAAATAAAGGCTATAATAGTAGAACTTCCTTTATAACGTCCTTGTGAGGACTGCATGGGATGTCATATGTAAAGTGCTTCGAACAGAGACTGATAAATGAGCAGGTGCTGTATAAGTGCTTCTTATTACAAAGTGTAGCATAATGTTAACCCAAGTGCTAGCATTTTCATACTTGTCATCATTTTTACAACCACAGTTCTCTGCTATGGATTTCTGATAGAAAATCCAGTGTAGGGGGTGCCTGAGTGGCTCAGTCGGTTAAGCGTCTGACTTCGGCTCAGGTCATGATCTCATGGTTCATGGGTTTGAGCCCCAGGTGGGGCTCTGTGCTGACAACTCGAGCCTGGAGCCTGTTTCGGATTCTGTGTCTCCCTCTCTCTCTGCCCCTCCTCCCTCTTGTACTCTGTCTTTCGAAAATAAATAAAACATTAAAAAAAAAAAGAAAAGAAAATCCAGCTTAGTACAATATTCTTCTTAAGGTTCTTGATTAGACTCTAGATAAATTGGTTAGAAGCCCAAGAATTAGGAACAGCTCATTTGGCATCTTAGATAAAGGATATAATGTTTTATAACCATAATGACTTCATGCTCTTTCAGTGTGTTTCACAAGTAATATCACAGTTGAAACTCACAGCAGAATCCCTGGAAAGCACGTAGCTGCTGTGGGGCAAAGGGGTCCCACCAGACCACAGTGGCAGAGCCAGACTAACGTCTAGCTTTTTGTGGTCCTTGCCTCGTGCTTTTCCCACTGCTCCATGCTTCCGGGACCCAGTGACGGTCAGCCTGGTGCACATGTCCAGGGAGGCATCATAACCTTTGCAGATAGGACGCCTGAAAATGGTATGAAGGGAGGAAGAGAAGAATACTGTCAAGTGTTTCCTGGCCAAAGGCCAGCTACTCAGCAGGGCAGGGGAGCCTGGCCACGTTGCCTTCTCTTCTCCCCAAATCCGGACACCAGCACAGGAGCCTCCTTGCTGGTGCCGATCCAAGTAGGGGTTGAGGTCAGACTTTATAATCCACACGTACGTAGGGACACCAGGAATCGCTTTCACCCACAACAACAAGGCTGGGAGCTGGGCTGTATTCTCTGCATGGTTTCCCATCTTTCAGGGAAGGTTGGCTCTTAGAAGGAGCCCTTTTCAGGGTAGCTGGGAGTCCGGGCATTTTCCTCCATAAACATTACAGGCATCTGGCAGGCTTGCTGGAAGCTTCTGCCTTCCAGCTGCCGTCTTGTTTCTTGTGAGCCGCTGACTGCAGAGCAGATTGGAACTTGGCGAGCTGTCCTTTTTCCGATCCCCTGTGAACTTAATATGAAGGAAGATAAATACTCTGCCTACAATAAACAGTAGGAAGAGAGGCCGCAGCTTTAGAAAGCTCTGGCGGTGGCAGAGTCACGAGGGCAAGAAATTGTTTAGAAATGATACACATTTTCCCATCACATCATGGGAAATAATTAATTTTCACACAAGATGGTAATATACTATTAGAAGTATTTTTAGATTATCAGGAAAAGGATTACTGCTTTCATGCCTAGCAGGGACGAAATAGCTATGTAATGCCATTAATTATTATTACTTGCCATTTACATAGCTCTTTACACTTTTTTTTTAAGTTTATTTATTTATTTTTGATTGAGAGAGAGTGTGGGGGAGGGGCAGAGAGAGAGAGGGGGAGAGAAAGAATTCTAGAGCTGTCAGCCCAGAGCCCGAGGCAGCGCCCGGACTCATGAACCTTGAGATCGTGACCTGAGCCAAAATAGAGTCGGGAGCTTAACAGACAGAGGTACGCACACTCGCCCCTTTTCACTTTCAAAAGAGCTTCATTCACAAACATCTTACTGGACCTTCAAAGAAATTTGAGCAGAATTGGGCAGTGTTATTAGCGCCATCTCACAATTGGGGAATCTCTAGGTCGAGCAGTTTAAGAGCCTCACCAGGGATCACGAGGGGGGTACAGCCCATCCCTGACCCTCCCTCTGTGCTCAGCACCAACCACTGTACCTAGGATCACATTTCGGTTCATCTACCATTTATTCACTACCCGCTGTGGATCCAGCATTCTTAGTGAAACAAAGACAGGCTGCTCTCAAGAAATGCACAGTCCAGTAGAGAAGCAGTGATGTCAGTCAGCAGTTCTGGCCGCTGCGATAAGGCGCAAAGGGGACAGTGTTTAACTCCTTGCCTGGCAAGTTTCACGGAGGAGAAGACACTTGAGCTGTGTCTTGAATGATGAGTAACAATGTGCCAGTCTCATGGCATGCCGGAGAGAGAGAGGAGAGGACACCCAAGCAGAGGGGACTCCTGCACACAGGCCCTGGGACATGCGACGTAGTGCATGTGGGGCCCACACCTTGTCCTGTATAGAGTGTGCAGGAGGGAGTGAAGGAGTGAGGCCAAAGGGCCAGTGGTCAGAGGGCGCGTACGCCAAACTGAGGAGCCGCCCTGAGGGTGGGAGCAGGAAGCACTGGCAAATTACGTCCTGGTAGGCATCTTCGTGCCGCGTGTACAGTCGATCCGTACCCCGATCTCACCTATCACCACATCCCCCACTCACGTTTTGTTCTAGCAGAACTGTGCTACTTCTGTATAGTTCGGCAAACCTCGCTCTACCATTCCTCTGTGCCATTTTGTGCGCTATTCTCTCCAACTTGGATACTCTCACGCCACCCTCAAAAAATCGTTACTTCAGTGCGCCTGGGTGGCTCAGTCGGTTGAACATCCGACTCTTGATTTTGGCTCAGATTATGATTCCAGGGTCATGAGATCGAGCCCTGCATCAGCACTGAGTGTGGAGTCTACTTGGGATTCTCTCTCTCTCTCTTTCTCTCCCTCTGCCCCTCTCCTCTGCTCATGTTCTCTATCTCTCTAAAATAAAAAATGTAAAGGGGCACCTGGGTGGCTCAGTCGGTTGAGTGTCTGACTTCAGCTCAGGGCATGATCGCGTGGTTCGTGAGTTCTAGCCCCATGTCGGGCTCTGTGCTCACAGCTCAGAGCCTAGGGCCTGTTTCAGATTCTGTGTCTCCCTCTCTCTCTGCCCCTCCCCTGCTCATGCTCTGTCTCTGTTTCTCTCTTCCCATCAAAAAAAAAATTAAAAAAATTTTATAAAATAAAAAAATTTAATTTAAAAATTAAAAATTAAAATTGTTATTTCTTCCTTGAAGATGCAGTTCACATACCACCCCTGCCGCCTACAAGTGTCCTTCCTTTGCCCCATAAAGTCTCCCTTCGTTCCCATCTTCTTTGAAGGCACAGCTCCTGCTGCTGCGTGGTATCTCAGTATTTGTTGAATAACTGAATGAATTAATAGAATTAAGGAATAAGTGAATGTACTTTATTAAAATTCTAAATTCATACTTCCTAATGTTTTGTTGTCTTAGTCCATTCGGGCTGCTACAACCAAACCCCATAGGTTCTCAGGAACAACAGAATTTATTGCTCACAGTCCTGGAGGCCAGAAGTCAGGGAGCCTGCAGACTCAGGGTCTGAGGGGGGCCGGCTTCCTAGATCCTAGATGACCCTGAGGGTTCCACCCTCGTGGCCTGATCGCATCCCAAATGCCCCACTTCCTACTGCCACCATGTTGGGGGTTAGGCCCCCGCCTCTGAATTATGAGGGACACAGACACTGAGTCGATAGCGCTTACTAGAGAAAATCAGTTGTTTAAGGTGTTCCGTGGGACAACATTCTTAGTCATAGTAAAGAAGGAGTTAGTCGGCCAGCGTAAAACCGCTTCCTTCCTGTTACAGATCCTCACCAAGGATTCCGTGACCATTAGTGTGGATGGCGTGGTCTATTACCGCGTGCAGAACGCAACCCTGGCTGTGGCCAACATCACCAACGCCGACTCCGCAACCCGTCTTTTGGCACAAACAACTCTGAGGAACGTCCTAGGCACCAAGAACCTCTCTCAGATCCTGTCTGACAGAGAAGAAATCGCACACAACATGCAGGTGAGGCGCGTGCCGGCTCTGGGACCCGCCAGAAACTAAAGGAGGAAGCAAAGGGTCACTGGTTGTTTGACAGGTTTTTACTCATCCCAGTTGGGAAACCGCTGACCAGCCTTCTTTTCTTCATAGAAAGGTTTTCTCAAACTTTATCTGATGGAAGGGAATATTTTTCACACAAAAAGCTCATGGGTTACTAGCTCAGAGGCCTGCATCATTTTTTTTATTCCCTTCAGTGTAGGGTTTTTTTTTTTTCCAAGAATTAATATTAACCTTTTTCTTTAGTATAATAAGTCAGAGTGCATTTTGCAAGGTGGTGCAGGTATGTTGAATTCTCTGGGTGAGCCCCATGATCTCCTTGAAACTCGTATGCTTTCCAGTCTTACGTGGGTAATAGATTACAGGACAAACCTGACTTCTTCAAAGAAGATGAAGTGCCCAAATCTGATATCTTGTGACTTACAGCAGGGTCACTGCGTGCAGGATCTGTGACCTTACCTGACGTCCACAACCACCGTATGAGACAGGAAGTAGGATTTCGTTCCACCCATTGTAAAGGGGCGACGCTGAAGCAGAAAGAAGTGATGTGGCTCACACGGAGTCACGTTAGATCGGGGGCCAGCTGGCCACCTGTTTCTGTTAGTAACGTTTTCTGGGGATGCGGCCGCTCGCGCTGGTTTATGTGTTGCCCACAGCTGGCGCCCACAGGGGCGCTGTTACACAGCTGTGGCAGAGACCGAAGCCAGAGAACGACTGTCTGGCCCTGTTAGGAAAAGTTTGCCGGCCTCCGCATGAGCCTCTGAGGACTAGAATCCAGATCAGCTCCCTGGGACCCAGCCCCTACCTCGGCCCTCTGTCCAGCGTAGCGCAGTGACGTCTCTCCCGGCTCTCCCCCGGTGCCCTGCCTGCCTCAGACCCCAGTGCTCTCCCCTAGGCCTCTGGGCTGCGCTGAGCACTCTGGGCTCACCTCCTCTCTTCCCAACAGTGTACCCTGGACGACGCCACGGACGACTGGGGGATAAAGGTGGAGCGCGTGGAGATTAAAGACGTCAAACTGCCCGTGCAGCTCCAGAGAGCGATGGCCGCAGAGGCCGAAGCATCTCGCGAGGCCCGAGCCAAGGTAACCGTCCTTTCCTCGTTTCCTCGCTCCCCTGCCCTCCGGTGCCCTCCCCTGCGCTGCCCTCCGCGGTTTGTTTTGCCTGTCGAGTTTCCTTTTTAAGGAAAACGTGGTTGTTATAAAAATAGAAATAATCTTAACATGTTTAGTCAAGCTGACAGCCTCTCTATCCCTTCAAGCCACGAGCCCCCCACGGGGCCACCTGTCGCGACAGCTTAGTGTATACACCAGGGTTTTATCTGACTAGGGTGTTCGACTGCTGGCTTGTTTATTTTGCGGAAGTAGGGTCACGCCACGTGTATTGTTCTGTTGCTTGGTCCTTTCACTTAACGTCATCCTGCGAGCACATCAGTGTGTACAGGGCCACCTCGTTCTTCTGTGGCTGCATGTCCCCCCCACGTCCCACACTTCGTGCTCCGAGTCCCCCACTCAGGACAGCTGGGCAGTCCAGTCAGTGTGCTTACATTTGTTCCTTCCCTATCCTGTTTTTTTTGAAATTTATTTATTTTGAGAGAGAGAGAGAGAGAGTGACAGTGCAAGCAGGATAGGAATAGAGAGAGAGAGAAGGAGGGAGAGAGAATCCCAAGCAGTCAGCACAGAGCCCAACGCAGGGCTTGAACTCACGAACTGTGAGATCATGGCCTGAGCCAAAATCAAGAGTTGGATTTTGGATGCTTAACTGACTGAGCCACCCAGGTGCCCCAGTTCCTTGCCTATTTTTGTCTTCGCTTTCATTCTCTCTTTTCTCAGGATTCTCTTCTTTCTTGCTGTTCCCGCTTCCTCTCTGTTCTCTTTCCTTTTCTTCACCCCTCTGATATTTGCGTTTTTCCCTCTTTCTGGTCATCGCCATCCCTGTCTGCTTCTTGAGCCCACATGGGTGCATGCCCCCTAGAAGTGTTGAGGAAGTATCTATTCATCCCACCCAGAAAAGAGAGTCTCGAGCTAATTCATGAGGGCACAGGGCTATCTTGCCAAACCCAAGGATGGGAAGAAGTCAAGTCCCATCAGGAATGGATGATGCCAGGGACTGCAGTGTGGTCAGGACCACGGATGCTAATCATTCCATCTCCCAGGCCTCATCTCACTGCTGACAGCTGGAGGGTGGAGTGTCGACTCTCAAGTTTACATACCTCCCTCAGTTGAACTCTAAGGCGGATGGACCAGCCTTGATTCCAGATTCATAGCAGAGAGATTCTCTTTGGCCAAAGTTTGGTCAAAAGGGCAAACTCAGGGGGCGCCTGGGTGGCTCAGTCTGTTAAGCATCTGACTTCAGCTCAGGTCTTGATCTCATGTTTTGTGGGTTTGAGCCCCGCGTCAGGCTCTGTGCAGAGGGCTCATAGCCTGAACCTGCTTCAGATTCTGTCTCCTCTCTCTGACCCTCTCCTGCTCGCACTCTGTCTCTCTCTCTCAAAAATAAACATTACATTTTTTATAAATGGGCAGAAGCAGATATTAATTAGGTCCCACAGCCCCTGGCCTATGAATGGGCGGAGGAAGAGGGTCAGTCTTCCTGAAGGGATTGCTGTGGACTTGACAGATCTCACAAGACACAAGGGGAAACCACTCCATTGTTGTTGCTGGAAAATAATAGTAGGGGCTCCTGGGTGGCTGTTGGTTAAGCATGTGACTTCGGCTCAGGTTATGATCTCACGGTCTCTGAGTTTGAGCCCCGTGTCGGGCTCTGTGCTGACAGCTCAGAGCCTGAAGCCTGCTTTGGATTCTATGTCTCCCTCTCTCTCTGTCCTTCCCCCACTCACACTGTCTCTCTCCCTCTCAAAAATAAACATTAAAAAAATTTTTTTAAAAGAAAGAAAATGATAGTAGCTGGAGATAACCAACTAAGCACAGAGCCCTGCCCCCTAGTAGGGTGCCCTTTAAGCCACCAGTTGGGCACTGTAATTTCTCAGCCAGCATCAAACAGAATAGCAGATCCTTTGACACACTATACCCAGAATTTTCTACTAACCAGGATTGTTAGGTTTTCCTAACATGATAATTGATGCTTATGAGGATGACCTGGTGACACTGCAGAACCCTCAGGCACTGCCATCACACTGAGAAGACTAAGTGGTATTTCTGGAAACATTAAATATGCCCTACTATAATCAAATTAGTCTTTTGAAAAACAGGAATCACTTTTACCTAGATTACATCATTAACCAACAGCCGCATTTCTAAGCCATATCGAATAGACTGTTTGAAAGTCAGGAACTGAGGAATCGTTAGAGATTATTTTCTGAAGCTGACAAGTAACCTGGCCCAGATGCTGCCCCCNGTAATGAAGCACAGCACTGTTTTCCACTGAGCTTAGGCTTGACCTCAGAACCCTTCTGTTGCCCTCCAGGTAACAGTGCTCAACTGCTTGGCACTGGGCCTAAAAATCAAATGTATTTGCTATCCCACTATTCAGATGGAAGGGTTGAGCCCAGGAAATGTATGTGATTTCCTCAAGGTCACACAGTCGATTAGTGGCAGTGGACATTAGGATTCCCCTCTGGCTCCTCTGGACTTTCCATGATGGACTAAGTGTCTTGGGCAAGTGCTTTCACCAGTTAGGAATGCAGCCCTGATAACAATGGGAAGAGAGAAAGGAAGCCGGTTAGAATCCTGAATTACTGTGCTCCCACCCCGACGAGGCTGTAGGGGTCATCCGGAACAGTCCCACGGACCTGGGCAATGACTGTCTTTAAGAGTAGGGTGAACACATAGAATCTCAAGGAGTCTATCCTTTTAAATACAGTAACCCTACAACACCCAAAACCATACTGTCAGGTTCTCATGGAAAATAGGGAGTCGGTTTCTTCAACACATAAGTTGTGAAGGAAAAGGGTAGGAGAGCCTATAGATTAAGAGCCTTCAGAGAGAAATTCCTCAAGTTAATTCGCTGTCAGGGAAATGCAAATTCAAATCACAAGCAGATGCAACACTAGACACCCACTAGGTTGGCTGAAAGGAAAAAGGAAAAGAAAAGAACCAAGTGTTGGTGAGGGAAGAACTCGCCCTCCTGTTTTGTTAGTGAGACGGTAGATTTGGTAACACCGTTTTGGAGAACTGTCTGGCGGCGTGTATCCAACAGAAATGCGCTCGCACCAATCTCACCGGCCACTCCGCGGCTGTCCTGTTAGCCGCTCTCAGGGTCTCCCCTTCTCTGTCCTCTGATGTCTGTCGGTGTGTTTTCTCCACCTGGATCTGCTGAAGCTCCTTGCTCAAAACCGTTCAGCTCCCTGCTGCCTCCAGAGCGCAGACGAAACGCCCCAGCCTCCCCTCAGCCTCACGCTGCATTGCGCCACTTACATTTTTCAGGAACATACCAGCTTTTTAAAACCTCGGCGCCTCTGCGTGCGTGCTGCCTGAAGCATTCTTCTTCATCTCTGTCCAAGCAACAAAGCCTTCCTCCCGTCCTAGCCAGTGTCTGGAATCTCATCGGCTCACGTTCCGCGAACCCTGCTTCCCTTCCCTGAGTGCCGTCCCTGTGCCTTGTCCCTGTCTCCGTCAGCATTTCTCATGCTGGAATCAGGTGGTCTGTCCCCATGTCTGTCTTCCCTGCTTGGCCGGGAGCTGAAGGAGGCAAGGGGGCCCACTCTCCCACTGGCTATTGCACAGGGCTTGACCCCTAGGTGGCTCCCAGCGCTTACTGTCTAAGTGTATGAAACTCCACTGGTCGTTAAGACTACTGCTTTCAACTCTGATATTCATGGGAATATTATGAACCATGAATATCTTGAGATCCCTGTGAAAACAGTCCCGTTGTAACTACGCTGTTAAGCTCAACGAGCGTGGTACCCTCATGCATCTCCTAGGATTATGGAGTGAAAGTCACTGCCTTGACTGGCTTCTGAATCTTTTACACATTAAGGCATAGGCGGACCCAAAACTCAGGTCTTGACTTCCCACTTGCCTTTCCTATACAATAGCCTCCATTTATACGTTCCACACTTACTATACCTTTCTCTCTTCCTCACAATGGCCCCAGAGGGCAGCAGGGGCTATCCCATTTTACGAGTAAGAAACCAGAGCTCAGAATGTTAAATAACCTCTCCAAGGACACTCAGCTGGTGAGGGTTAGGTGTGGAATTTGAGTACAAGCCTGTCCCGCTCCAAAGCCCCTGCCCTCCCCACCACCCCGGTGGTGTTCATACTTTTATGCCCATGTAACCTCTAGAGGGATTTAGACAAACCACGTGTCCCATCACACATTTTAGATACACGTGTGAAAATTGGCATTTGAATTTATATACTTAGCTAAGCCTGTAACCTCTGACATGTTTTAAATATTGACATTTTATTTTATGTTAACTGTTTATTTTCGAGAGAGAGAGAGAGAGAGAGAGAGAGAGAGAGACTCCCAACAGGCTCTGCACTCTCGGTGTGGAGCCCAGTGTGAGGCTCAAACTCACAAATTGTGAGATCATGACCTGAGCTAAAATCAAGAGTCAAATGCTTAACTGACTGGGGCATCTGCTGGCTCAGTGGGCGGCACATGCAGCTCTTGATCTTGAGGTCATGAGTTTGAGCCCCACATTGGGTATAGAGATTACTAAAAAAAAATAAGGTTTTAAATAATTAATTAATTAAAACCATTAACACCATTCATTTCAGTGTATCCAGTGAAAGTCAAATAACATAATGATTCCATCATCTATTTAAAATATGTAAATAGGCTCTTTCAGTAGTCAGGCATGTTTCATTGTCCCTTTTCCTCCTTGAACTTGCATTTCTACTCTACTTTCTCATGGATTCTTTTCCTAATACATTTTGTCGTGAATTCCTTTATTATTCCTATTGCAACACATTTAGTATTGAAGTGGGTTTTTTTTTTAACTTTACTTATTTTGAGAGAGAGAGAGAGCACATGCGGGGAAGGGTAGAGAGAGAGAGGGAGAGAATCCCAAGCAGGCTCCTCACTGTCAGCAAAAAGCCCTCAATGGGGCTCGATCCCATGAACCATGAGATCATGACCTGAGCTGAAATCAAGAGTCGGATACTTGATCGACTGAGCCACCCAGGCATCCCGAGTGTTGAAGTTAAAATAAATATTTTAAACATTTCCTGTGACTATGGATAAGGCGTTTAAATGTTTCAGAATTTCTCCTAAATAATTTTTTTTAAACTAGAAATGCTTATCTTAACAAGATGAAGAATTCCTGTCTTTGTAGCTGGCTATTACTTATTGCCAGAATGAGACAAGATTAAACATCAATTCTAGTCTTTACTTTTCATTTTTCTACATAAAAGGACTAAGAACTTTACATGAATAAATAGGTGGAAATAAAAGTTGTGTTTAAAGTCATGCCACGCAGTTCTTCATATTGCCTCTGAATTTGTGTGTTAAAAATCATACAGTGATCTTTCATTAAAAAATATGTTCGGGGCGCCTGAGTGGCTTAGTCGGTTAAGCGTCCGACTTTCGCTTAGGTCATGATCTCGCGGTTCGTGGGTTCGAGCCCCGCGTCGGGCTCTGTGCTGACTGCCAGCTCAGAGCCTGGGGCCTGTTTCAGTCTGTGACTCCCTCTCTCTCTGACCCTCCCCTGTTCACGCTGTCTCTCTCTCTCTCTCTCCTAGAAATAAATAAAACATTTAAAAAAAAAATATGTTTAATGCTCATCAGCTTTCAGTTCCGTAAGGGCCTCTTTCCTTTCTTTAAAATCAAGGACTGGAATTAGGGGCGCCAGCATGGCTCAGTCCGTTGAGCATCTGATTCTTGATTTTTGTCAGGTCATGATCTCACAGTTGTGAGATCAAGCCCCATATTGGGCACTGCTGGGCATAGAGCCTGCTTAAGCTTCTGTCTCTCTGTCTCTCTCCCCCTCTCTCTTTTTCTCTCAACTGGAAATCCATCTGACTTGCAAAAGGATTTGTGTCCAGTCACTAGTCACTTTCTCAACCCCTATTTTGAATCGCCCCTCTGCTCAGTCCCCTGACGCATGCAAGAAAAGCCACAGCAAGACACTCAGTCTCCATCTCAGGCACATACTCTGGTGAATCAGATAAGGGAAAAGGACATATGGAAACAGGGTAACTGGGAATGGATCTGCTTGAAACGATGGTGGCGCACTCCTGGAAGGCTTCATGTGCGTACCTCAGTTTGAAGACTGCCCCCTGACACCCGTATTTTCAGTATGACCCCTCCCTCCTCCTGTCCCATAGGTCATCGCGGCCGAGGGAGAAATGAACGCGTCCAGGGCTCTGAAGGAAGCCTCCATGGTCATCACGGAGTCCCCCGCGGCCCTTCAGCTGCGGTACCTCCAGACCCTGACCACCATCGCCGCTGAGAAGAACTCCACAATCGTCTTCCCCCTGCCCATAGACATGTTGCAAGGCATCGTAGGGGCAAAACAGTGAGCCACAGCGGCCGACACAGAGGTGCACCCTTCCCTTCCAGGGTAGAGTGGGGACCAAATCAGCCTTTAGCCCGTAAGGAGAGAGTAGGGTGGGACCTTGACTACTCTTCCTCCCTTTCCTGTTCCGTATGTTGACTGCGAGGTGCTTAGAGTGTGTAGTGAGCCTAGCAACAGACACAGGTGAAGATCGTTAGCTTGTAAATACTGAGAGAGAGAAGGGATGTGGGGAGGGGGTTGGCGACTGGTGGTCTGTAAGATCATTTCTTACTCTTTTAAACTATTTAAAATTCATACATTTAGATCATTATGTAATAGGTTAGATCCCCCTTCTTCTGACTTTCACTGGGTCATTCTGCTCCCTCTATCTGTCTGCAGCCAGACCAAAGGTGAGAAAATAGGTTATAACCACCACTTGACACCCTGGCTGGACAAATGCTTTACAGAAAGCATGACCCTGGGCTACGACCTGCTTCTCTGGGCCATATGTGCCTTACCTCCAGGGAACCTTAAGGAAATTTTCCTACCATCCGTCCACTTTCTAAGCCCAGACCTTGTTTCAAAATAATCCTAACTTGAGAGTTGGCATTTTCATGCCCGTACCCGTCAGCACTGGGGGAAATGGTCAAGGTCACTGAAAAAGATTATCTTAACCCTTGAAAGACTTTTAAATCTACTATCCCAGAGATCCTTTAAGAATAATGTGTTTCTTCTCTCCCTTTCTTTCAAACTTCTTTGAGTCTCTTTATGACTCAGTGTTTCCTCTGTGGTCTTTCAAACCAGCTAAATACTTGTCACAAAAGTGCTTTTTCCTCACTTTTGCCTATTTTCATATATCAGGTTCTAAATAGTTCTGATTTTTTAAATAAAATATTCTCTAAGTTCTATAAACAGTTCTTTGTATACCCATTTGAATAGCTTAAGGACCAATCTTTTTTAAAAAAAATATCTACAGCAGTTCTCTCTTATTGTCTGCATGCTCTTAATAGTGTATACTGTGAAATATCTTGGTTACCAGGCCCAGCCATTCAACATTATAAGGAATTCACAATATATTGGGCACATAATAGTCAATGAGCTTGGGAAGACACTGTCAGACTTAGGGTATATATAGATGTAGGGTTTGGTTTTTTTTTTGCCAAGTCGTCCTTTTCTATACTGGATGTCAGTGCCCAAAGAGGAAGTGGGCGCCCTCTCTGACCCATGCTTTCTTGTTTCACAATGGTAGGAAGCACCTTTATACAAATGCCTGTGGATCCGAGCAAAGTGGCATTCTTCCTGTTGGTTCAAAAACCTGGCTGGTGACACTTAAACCACTTCCTCCTCATGGCTCTGAGTTCACCTACAGAGCTCTTAGGAATGGCAGCTCCCATACCCAGAGCCACCCTTCATACCGATCCTTGGCTGCGTCCCTCGGTCAATCCCAGACTGTGAGTGTCCCCTTCCCTAGCGCCCATTTCCAAGCTTATTTTAGAAGACCTTGAGCCACGCATCCAGGTTCCTGGTGGAGTTTATTAGATGTATATGGCGCGTTTTGACTTGGAACTCAAGTTACATTTCTATTTATAATTTTCAACTAATGATCTCTCTTTTCATGAGGTGGCTCACCCTTGACCAGTGAGGACCAGGAAACAGCCCCGTATCCTGGCTGAAAGTCTCTTCTCAGGCTTAGAGTAACAGTGATTTCTGCTCCTTTGACTGTCCCCATTTCCAGATACCAGTCTTCGCCTCTCTGCCTCGTGGATTCACAGCCCAATAGGTTGGGATTAAATTGCTTGAGAGGGAGGAAGGCAAAAGGGTGTAGGATGAGCGCTGGTGCAAGAGTGTTTTCCACATGGCCTCCCTTTCCAATGCTGTACATAATAAAGTGTGCACTTTTGCTCATTCTCTGTGAGAGTCAGTTCCTGCCTGTACTTGGCGTCTGTGGATTTCATTTTTCAGAAGTGGCACGTGTGGTCCTCCAGCCCCGGGCTGGCGGCGGTGGCTTCCCAGGGAGCTCTATGCGGGCCGAAAAGCAGGGAGGGGTTACAGCTGCCCGACTGCTGCCCTTCCTGGCTAGGCCCTTCTGGTGCACCGGCGCACATATCCACCCTGGGATGTCGGAGAGCCACGGACACCTAGAATCCTTTGCTGGTTTCCTCTCCCTTTGCCCAAATCCAAACAGGACAGGAACTTGCTTCTGTCACCCCGTGGCCTGTTACAGCTCCAATGCCTGGCCCAGAGCACACACCAGGTAGCTACTGATCAGCCCTAGGTCAGGCATGGGATCCGAGCGCAGGCCAGGCCTTTGCCACCTGTCACGGCACCTCACGATGACTTCTATATCGTAGATGACAAAATCCAAGGTCGTTTTTTTGAGGGAAAAAATTGTTAGGAGGAGACACTCTGTGGTTGAACTTTGAGAGAAAAATGTGAAGTCCGAGCCACTCTGTTGTCCCGGGCAACTTCCTTTTGGGGAGCACTGTAGAGTTCTGAGGCCACAGCCACCGATAAACTGAAATTGGCCAATAAACCACCTTGAATGCAAGTAGAGGAAATGAAGAATTCAGGGGCAGGTCTGCCTGCAATTTGACCTCCCACAGGTTTCCAGGAGGGGAGCTGGCTTGTCTGGACAGGACTCCACCCACCTTGAGGGAAGGCCCTGGAAAGTCTAGGCTGTAAGTGCTGCTTTTGTTCCAGGACTTCGCATCTGTCAAAGTGGTGGCTTTGACCGTGAAAGTAACCCTTTGGGGTAAGTGAGGTAGGAGTCACAAGATCACGTCCAAATCCCTTGGCAGGGCCGTTGAGGTGGGCCCAGCCTACCTCTCAAGATGTGAGGCCTAGCGCTCCCCACCTGCTCCCCACTTCTCCCTCTGCACTTGCACACTCTGCCTGAGATGACTTGAATCCCTCCCTGCCCCCATGTCTCACCTGGAAAATTCCTTCTCCACTCCCCTTATCACCTCTGCAATGAATCAGAATCCCTGGAGGTAGGGCCCCTGGGGCATCTATGCTTTTAAAAAGCCCGCTGGGCAATCGAGTGATCTGCAGCTTTGGAAATCTCAGTGTAAACACACCTGCACACCTTTCCCAGCACCTACACCTCACCCTGGCTTCTGTTCTACCTATGAATGGGAGTCTCTGTAACCAGTGGGGGTGGGACTCTGGGACTCAGGGAGGTGGCATGGAACAGAAGCAGGGAGAGTATCGGGAGAAAAGACAAGAACAGAGGGGAGGAGAAGAGGTCTGTCCCACAGCATCTCCTTGCTCTGGTTTGGAACATCCATGGAGAAAAGGTTTAGGAGAAGTTCATGGAAGAGTCTAAGAGGGACTTGGTGACTCCCTGAGCATGGACAGAGACTCAGGGTCCGGGGTGGGGGGGTGGGGACAAAGCAGGGCACAGAGGAAGTCCCTCTCCCACACTTTGGGAGCATTCAGGGGCACCTCTCGTGATGGTATTTCTCCAAACAGCTTTGGGGCAGCCAAATGACCCCCGAACACAGGGAAACCCAGGGAGGTGAAGGCAGATAGTTCTAGGGCCTAAAGGCAGATAGTTCCAGGGCCTAGCGGCAGTGGGGACTTCTACAGCAGGGAACACAAATGCCTAAGGGCCCCAGCTGTCCCCACAGGCTCACCAAAGCCACGCCTCCCCGGCTCCTGGGAGGCACAGGGCGCCTTCGCTGTCTGATTGGACTTCGGCTAAAAACTCTTTGAATCAAAGAGCTACCTGCGCCCCAGTGTTCACAGCAGCCTGGCTCACAATAGCCAAAAGGTGGAAATGACCTGAGTGAGTGCCGCTGATGAATGAATGGTTAAACAAAATGTGTATACACACGGTGGGGTATTATTTAGCCACAAAACGGAATGAAATTTTGATATTTGCTATAAAACGTCTGAATTGAGAAAACATTATGCTCAGTGAAATAAGTCAGACACAGAGGACACATGAGAAAAGGCAAATCCATAGAGACAGAAAGTCAAATGAAGGTTACCAGGAGCAGAGGCACCCGGGTGGCTCAGTCGGTTAAGAGTCCAACTCTTGGTTTCGGCTCTGGTCAGGATCTCATGATTCCGTTCCAGCCGCTCGTGGGGCTCTGCCCTGACAGTGCTGCCTGTCTCTCGGCCCTCCCTGCTGGTACTCTCTCTCAAAATAAATAAATAAACTTAAAAAAATAAAAGGTTACCAGGAGCAAAGAGGAAGGAGGGACAAGGAGCTCTGTGTCATGGGCACAGCATCCTCCCTGAGATTATGAAAAAGGTTTGGGTGTAGACAGTGGCGCTGACCTCGCGACACTGTAAAATGTATTTAATGACACCGCAATGGTCAAAACGATTATTATATTGAGTTTACCACAATAAAAAAAAATTACAAGATTGGGACCACACCACATACCATTAAAAAAAATTTCCTTATTTTTATTTTTTAATTTTTTACTTTGGTGCAAGCATTCCCTGAAAGCTTTGCCGAACTTCCCTGGACGGCACGGCCATCTGGGATGGCTTCCACCCGGCCTTCTCCCCCTCCCTCCTTCGCGTGGGGTCAGCCTTGCATCTCAGCCCAGCGGCTCCCTCAGTTCCCTCTCGTTTTCCTTTCACACAGCAGTTCCCCGGAGGCCCCCTCATTCCATCACATTCCATCTCATCCTGGCATCTGCTTCCCGGAGGTCCAGGATTCACACACAGTGAAGGAGCCTAGCCACCCGCTCACAGGCACTGGGAACCCCCAGAACAATAGCCGAAACATACTGAGCCACGACAGGCTAACACACTTCAAAAAAGCTTTTATTGAATTCAATTTCCAAAAGGAGAGATACATGAGACAATTATGCAAGGACCTGAATCTCTGCATGGCTGTTTTTGGCTACTGTAGAAACACACTCACACACACCAGAGTGGCCCTGCTTGCCGTAAGGTCTCCGGGGGCTGGACTGTTATAAAAGGCACTGAGCAGTGACGGGGGTGGGGCCTGCCCGTCCTCAGGCAGCCAGCTCGGCCATGGCCCTGTCCAAGGGGTCCACAGCCCAGTAGTTGTCATCCCAGCCAAGGAACCAGCCCACGAAGGAGGGTGGCTCGAAGCCTTGCTTCACGATGGTGATGGGGGTCCTCCTGTCGCGGTTAGCCGGGTCCGTCTCGATATACCGCTTAGCTGCAGACACACACGCAAGGAAAGAAAAGCCCAGGAATCCTTAGTGCCTCCTTCACCAAGGAGAGGTGGCTCAGGCCAGGAGCTGCCCCCGATGGCTTTTGTTCCTAGTGCCTCCGATGGCCAGTCCCTGTGCTAGACGCTCCCGTCCCTTAAGGGCGATGAGCGCACAAGGCTCCTCCATCACCCTGCCCCGGGGAACACAGGAAGGGACAGCCCCTTCACGGCTGAACCCCCTGCTTCACAAAGTTTATATCATTTTGCTCTCTCGCTCTCCCCTTTGGAAGATATTAAAGAACCATATTTAGGGTTCTGCCTCCCAAATCAGACCCGGGCAGCTACCAGATCTGCTTCCTAACATCTAAACACTGAGGAGTTGGGTCCACGGGCATTCTGGAAACTTAAAGCAAGCAGCCTTTCCCTGGCATGACCTGAGGCTTTCCGAGGGAGCCAGTCTGCTCTTCCAGGGCCCCAGGCAGGGCTCACAGGGGCTGACCACGGATGGGGAAGTGCCACCCCGTTGTCACGAACTCCCAGACCCGCGCGGGAAGCCGTTCCCACCGCACCACAGGAGACAGACCCACAGGCAGACGTGGTCCTCACCAGAGCTCAGGGCTTCTGTCTTTTCCTCTTCTTGAGAATCCTTTCCAACCCAGACAAAGACCTGGAGTGAGGCATGAAACGAAAAGCGTACATGAGGGCGCGGCGCACGCTCCCTGCTGGAGGGAGAACGCGCGGGCCCCTGGTGCCCGGCCGGGACTGGGCACGGCCCACACACCAGGACCGGAAGGATGTGGAACAGGGTCTGCAAACTGGTGACCTTCAGACACACTTTCTTTGCCCACCCACCACCGCACGTTGGTCTGTTGCCTGTTTGGCCAAGTTTCGTTACCAGCTTGCGTTAAAATCTAGAATTCCACGTTCTCTTGAAAACTTGGGAGGGTCTGGTGACCACGGGCCTTCACCCTCATGTGGACGAAGCTGTGTGGCAGCCCCACCCCCCATCTGACTTTAGACCAGCAATTCCAGCTTGCCTCAGGCTCCGCCACCCCATGACCCCCCATCTCAGCCCCCTCGCTCACTAACATTGTTTAACTATGAGTTTGAGAGCCTTCTCTAGAAGTCTGGCATTTATTTGCTCAACAAATGAGCGGCCAAACGTATATACACACACCAAACATGCACTGAGTCTGCTCTGTGCCATTTCTGTGGGTCTGGGCCGCATGGCTCTAAGGCTCGGAAGGAATGAAAACAACTTACCACCACTACCACTGTCATGAGCCTTAATACAAGTCTTGTAATATGACAGTTTGTATGCGTATCTAAAATATTTTAAAAGGGTACCTGGGGGACTCAGTCAGTTAAGCATCTGAGTTCAGCTCAGGTCATGAGCTCATGGTTCATGGGTTTGAGTCCCACGTTGGCTCTGTGCTGACAGCTCAGAGCCTGGAGCCTGCTTCAGATTCTATGTCTCCCTCTCTCTCTGCCCCTCCCCTGCTTGCACTCTGTCCCTCTCTCAAAGATGAATAAACGTTACGAAAGTTTTAAAAATATTTTAAGGAGCACCTGTCACTGATCAGATGCTGTCAGATAATAAAATACCAGACTTTCTCTTTCTGATTTACAAACGTGTTCCCTGCTAAACTAGAAGCCCCTTCACAGCAGGTATTGGGTCTACTTTGCTCGTCACAGGATTCCAGCATTTTTCCTGGAAGACAGTGGTGTGGAGTAAACGTGGGCTGAATGAACGAATACACAGATGAATGAACAGATTACGTAGCCAGCGGAGCAACTGACAAGAGCTGGACGGCTCAAGCTGCAAACATTCTGGTACTGATCTTCCAACGGGCATCCCGACAAGAAGAGCTGGGGGGAGCTCACTCCTCTGTGGCTGCCGTCTCCAACTTTGATAACTCTGATAGGAAGGGCTACTGACTGCATCCCCCTCAAGAATGTTAAGTCGTGCGAGGGCAGGAGAATGTCTACTTTATATACTACCCTGTCCCCAGCACCTAAAGCAGTGTCTGGCACAAAGCAGGTGCTCAGTTAATACTGGTCACCCGAATGAGTGACACCGTCATTCCTCCTAGTGCTACACCAACAGCCTTCCCCAGGAGGTGAAGCAGAGAGAGCTCAGAGCCCTCCCAAACAGAAGGAGATGCACTTCAAAATGTCCAGAGGACATTCTGTGGACAGTTTATGCCTGCAGATGATATGCTAAGCTCAAGTTTCTTTACCGGTAGATTCAGGGAGGAGTTCACATTCCCCTAAGGCCTGGGAGACAATGCTGGTCACCCGATTGGCATTTATACGGTGTCTCGCAGTTTGCAAGGTGATCTTATCTACACCTCATCTCGTTGAGTTAGGCAAGGTAGGTCCCATCACTCCCATTTTGCAAATGAGGAAATGGAGGCCCAGAAAGGGAAAGCGACTTGCAGCAGCTCAGGGACCTTTCCAGCAACCTCTGGCTCTTTCAAGTCCTTCTGGCAACTGATCTCAGAGCTGCAGTCTAGCGCCTCCCTCAGCCCCCGAGAGCCTACGCCTTCCGTCCTCCACCCACCTGGTCCCAGGTGTCCAGGAGCATGACGTCATCTGTGGCCAGGTCTTCCTGCATGAGCTCGCCAGGAACCTCTTCGATCTGGGAAGGAACAGAAGGGTTAACACGGGGCATCCAGAGGCCCTCCTTGCCCTGGGCGGCCCCCTCTGCTCCAGCCAGCAGGGGATCCTTCCTCCTGCTGTGCCCTTGAGGGCTGCTCCCTGCCCTGCTGCTGACGCCACACTCCTTGCAATCCCGCCTCCCAGTGAGTAAGTGGAGGCAGAAACCTCCGCGGGGGCTCACCACGAAACGTCCGATCTTGTTGGAGCAGGCAAAGAGGCGAGGAGGGTGGGCGTCCATCTTATTGTCCTTCAGCCGTGGGGACGTGCGGTAGGCAGCCTTCCCGCCCAGCGCCTCCCAGAAGCTGTCTGTGAGGGGGAGGCCACACCAGCTGCCGACAGATGCCGCCTCCCCCCCAGCGCTTCTCATCAGACCCCACCATACACCCTGCCCTAGCACAACTCACTGCTCTCAATCCCCCCTCTGCCTTCGAATCCCGGGGGGGCCAGTAGGGGAGGGGCCTGAGGGAATTTCGAGGTGATGAAATGGGCCCAGAGAGGGCAGACTTGGCAGTACACACAGCCAGGAATGACGACAGCACTGCGGATAGGGATAATTATCCCTGCTCCACAAACAAGGTAACTGCGGCTCAGAGAGGTTAAGCAACTCACCCGACATCACACAGCTAGTAAGGAGTAAAGGCAGGATATGAATCTTGTCTGACTCGAATTCCCCTATTCTTTCCACTACACCTGCTCTGTCCTTAGGTGGCTATTTAAGTTCATTAGAATTAAAGACCGTTAAACATTCAGTCTCATCAATTCCCAGCAGTCATATTTCAAGTGCTTATTAGTCACACGTGACTAGTGGCCACCAAACTGGACACTGCAGGTATGAACATGTCTATTGTCTCAGAAAGTTCCATTGGACAGTGCAGCTACTCTTCCCGATTTCTACTAAGCATCAGGCGGGAGGGAATGGACTCAAAAGCAGAGCAGGAAGACTGAGGGCTGCCATAAAGGTGTTCCTCCCAATGTTCTGGAAAACAGAGCAGGCTTTTGGCATTTCTGTCCATAGAAATTCTTAAGGTTAGGAGAGACTCTGCCTCCATGAGGCTGTTACTCCACCTGTCGTTCAAGGCCTCCTAGCAAGTGACCACCTCCTCCAGCAGCCCTCCCTGAATGTCCCAGCCTGCATTGAGCTCTGCTTTCTCTTAACTCCTGGAGGCCTCCCTCTCACTGACGATAGCCCTCACTTTAATCTAACCTGCTTCTGTTGAACACACAAAAGGGGACAGGTACGGAGAAAGGGCAGGGATATGGAGCCCCCCCAAGCAGAAAGGAGGGAGGGAAATCTAACGGCCACAGGCCCCCCTGGCCCCAGATCCTACCTGGCTCGCTGCCTTCTGCAACCTGCACAGGTTGGGCCCGCAGTACCCTGAGCAGCTCCTGGGCCCCTGTCTTCTCGGCCTGGCTGGCTCCTGCCCCCACCCACAGGTAGGCGGCCGAGGGGGTTTTCAGGACAAAGGCATCATTGGAGTTCAGTGCACCAGCTTTAGGAATTATCTGGGAAGGCAGAGTTCGATTAATCAGAAGCCAGACAAAAAGTCCTCAGTCCCCTCCTCAGTGCCCAGGGGACCCTGCTGCAGGACCAGCTCTTAGGTGGAGACGTGGAAGAATGTACCCATCACAACTGAGGGCGCATTGGACAATGAAAAGCTTCGCTGACCCACTCCCATGATTCACTAATGAACTATGGCTCCCAAGGTAATTCTAGAATTCTGGGCTGCATTAACAGAAGCTGAGTACCCAGAACAAAGGAGGTGAGATAGTCCCATTCTCCTCTAGGCTGTTCAGACCATCCTATAGGATTATGTGCACCTCCCACCATAAAAGGGATAGTAGCCATCTGGAATGTAATCAGACAGGGTCCAGATGGTGAAGAATGGACTGTTAAGTAGTGAACTTCCCGTTGTGGCAGGTATGCAAGGGGCACCAGGCATCCTTGAGACAAGAGGAAGTCTTTTTTTTTTTTTTTTCAAATTTTATTTTTATTATTTTTTTAATTTTTTTAATGTTTTATTTATTTCTAAGAGAGAGAGAGAGAGACAGTGTGAGCAGGGAAGGGTCAGAGAGAGAGGGAATCACAGACTGAAACAGGCTCTAGGCTCTGAGCTGGCAGTCAGCACAGAGCCCGACGCGGGGCCCGAACCCACGAACCGCAAGATCATGACCTAAGCGAAAGTCGGACGCTTAACCGACTAAGCCACCCAGGCGCCCCGAGACAAGAGGAAGTCTTAAGACATACAGTTCTGTTTGCCAGGGCAGGGAAGGTGCAATGAGATGTTTCTTAACTTATGCCCCAACCCCACCATCTTGCAA
>NW_027530971.1:14076030-14102253 GCF_008692635.1 Crocuta crocuta | reverse complement strand
GGGGGGGTTCAAGTAGGCCAAACCTTCCAGAAGGCCAAGGCCAGGGAGTTACCTCAACGGCTCTTGTGGCTCCCGAGCTGCTGGCCCGGACCTGGAAGAGGCGGGTACTGGCAGGCGCCGTCTGCCCCCCCTCACGGGAGGTGCCACCCTTATAGATGATCATAGGCTTTCCGCCAAACAGGCTCATGAGGTGGGCGGGCTCCTTGCCTTGGACCACGCGGCTCTGCGGGGGAGGTACGAGAACAAGTCAGAAAAGGAGAGTGCGGGCAACGGTCCTTCTGAGGTCACCGCCTACCGCAGCCACCCTGGCCTGGGCCCTCCCCCAAACAGGGCCATCACGCCAGTGTCTGCTGTGGGGGGAGAATAAGCATGGCCCCACGACACTCAGGGTCTGGGCGGAGAAACGGGAGTTCCAGGAAAGCTGGGGACGGCACCCTGGCCTCAGGTCCGCGGGCGTGCCTCGCTGCGCTCCCCTCCCAGGAGGACCTGCCTTGCTGACCCTGACTCTAGTCCAAGAACCAAGAGAACCCATGTTTGCAAACATTCCCTTAAATGGAAGCACACGGGCTGTCAGTGGACATTCTTCCAGAATGGTGACGTCAGTCCGGGGCAGGAAAGACGGCAGAGGGGTGAGCGTAGAGCCTTCTAGATATGGAGAGACCCCTCTTGCACAGCCAGAGCAACTTTTTAAACTCATAAATCCCTGCAGATCACATTTTCTATGTAGCAACATCCCTTTCTTCCCGGGGTTAAGGTCAAATTCCTCCCCATGGCTCCTGGGTGGTCTAGCCCCTCTGAGCACCTCTCCAGATTCCCATCATGGCACTCTGTCCCTTGTCCTAACACTAAATGCTCCCTCCCACCTCAGGACCTTTGCATATACTCTTCCCTCTGCCTGAAAGGTGCCTGCCCAAATCTTTCTCGTCTGTTAGGTCCCTGCAGAAAAGTACCTTCCTAAGGAGGTCCTTGTCTCATGCCATTAGGTCTTACTGGGATCTCCACGTTCTTACACTTAACATGTATGTAGAAGGGGCCTACTATGGGCCGGGCATGGCTCTAAATGCTTTACTAACATGAACTCTTTATATGCACAGCAGCCCTGCAACATAGAGGGGAGGCTCTGAGGACACACAGGCATGGAGAGGCTGGCCCAGAGGTGCGACAGGGCTCACCCCCAAGCAGGCTGGCTCCACACACACCCCCAGCCAGGCTGCCACGCTGCCTCTATTGCCACGGGCTCCGCTGGACATCTTTCTGCCCCCAAGAGTATAAACTGCGTCAGCACAGGGCGGGACCTGCGTCTTCATGGCTGTGGACGCAGTGGGGCACAGGGAGCCCTACGGGAATGTTTGTGGGACGGGAGGATGGATAGTCGGGACTGACGAGTGGCCAGATGGACAAGGTGACCGAGTGGGACTCCGGGCCGGCCTCACCTGCACAGGCGTCCCTCCTAGCTCCTCATCCAGCTGGGCGGTCAGGATGGCAGACGCGGCGACCTCATCCTGCGTGGACTGGGCACCCTGCCTGCAAGGGGAAGTGGGACTCAGCACCGAGGTCTGCACAGAGCCCGGAGCGTCTCCTTTGCCCCGGGCCTGGGAAAGCCACGACGCTCCAGGTTACGGGTCATGAAACCGAGGCGGAAAGGGGATTTCTCTCGAGCGACCAGTGCCGGGAAGCAAGCCAACACGCCACACCTCCAGCTCAGCACTGCGCCTTCTTCTGGGACCTGAGCAAAGGCAACGGCCCTCCTTATCCTAAGTGGGCCCCGCGGGGGCCGGCTGGCGCGTCCCAGGCTGGGCAGCCACGGGAGAAGGTGCTCTGAGAGGCCAGGAGGTAGAAAGGCGGCCGGGACAATTCTCATGTGGGGAGAGGCAGGGGACAGTGCCACCAGAGCTCACTGGCGGGACAAGACATCGGTACTTAGGGGCGCCTGGGTAGCTTAGTCGGTTAAGCATCCGACTTCAGCTCAGGTCATGATCTCATGGTTCGTGGGTTCAAGCCCCGCGTCGGGTTCTGTGCTGACTGCCAGCTCAGAGCCTGGAGCCTGTTTCAGTCTGTGACTCCCTCTCTCTCTGACTCTCCCCTGCTCACGCTGTCTCTCTGCCTCTCTCAGAAATAAATAAAACTTAAAAGAAAAAAATGACATCAGTACTTAGCCTCATGTGACCGCACAGAGAGGTCTGTGCATGTCCTCAAAAGGCCCACAGTGACTGCCCTGACGGGGGAGACTAGGGGAGGTGACTTCGGTTTTCTGCCCCATCTCCTCCTATATGGTCCCTATTTCCCATCACTAACGTGTAGTATCTGTATAAGCGAGCAAAATCTGAGAAACCAATGTGTGATGCAGCTACTATTTTCAAAAAATGCCTTCCCCTGAATTCTGAACTACGTGTGTGTATTACCTAGTCAAAAACAATTTCCTTTAAGCTGTCTTTCTTTCTTTCTGTTTTTAAGAGAGAGGGAGCACGTACTTGTGAGTGAGGGGGAGGGATGGAGGGAGAGAAAAAGAGAGAATCTTAAGCAGGCTTCACGCCCAGCACAGAGCCCAACTTGGGGCTCAATCTCACAACCCTGAGATCACGACCTGAACTGAAATCAAGAGTCAGATGCTCAATCGACTGAGCTGCCTAGGCGACCTGCCTTTAAGCTGCTTTTAAAAGTCCGAAGTCAGGGCGCCTGGGTGGCTCAGTCGGTTGAGCGTCCGACTTTGGCTCAGGTCATGATCTCAATCAAGGTTCATGGGTTCAAGCCCCGCATCGGGCTCTGTGCTGACAGCTAGCTCAGAGCCTGGAGGCTGCTTCTGATTCTGTGTGTGTCTCTCTCTCTCTGACCATCCCCTGCTCATGGTGTCTCTTTCTCTCTCTCAGAAAGAAATAAAAACATTTAAAAAAAATAAATAAAATAAAAAAATAAAAGTCCGAAGCTGTTGAATTGAGAGGCATTCTACAAAATAACTGATGGGCACTCACCCACAGTAGTTATGGCTATGAAAGAAAAGACTGAGGAGCTGTCACAGATTAAGACGTGGTGATTAAATGCCACTAACAAGTCATGATGACTAAGTGCCACGTGGGATCCTGGGTTAGATCCTAGACCAGAAAAAGGATATTGGTGGGGCAACTGGTGAAATCCAAATAAGATCTACAGATTAGTAAATGGTATGGTACCAGTGTTCGTTTCCTGGTGTTGACCATCGTGCTACGGTTAGGTAATCGAGGGAGACGTGTCATAGGTTCATGGAAACCGTCTGTACTGTGTTTGAAACCTTTTGGCAAAAGCCCAAAGCTATTTCAAAACAAAAAGCTTAAAGAAGAAGAAATCCAACAATTATTGAGAAGTTTTGAGATTGTATAATAAGAAAAATACAAGTTAAAAATATACGATGGGGCAGCTGGGTGCTCAGTCGGTGAAGCGTCTAGCTTTGGCTCAGGTCATGATCCCAGGCTTCGTGGGTTTGAGCCCCACGTCAGGCTCACTGCTGTCACCACAGAGACCGCTTCGGATCCTCTGTCCCCCTCTCTTTCTGCCCCTGCCCTATTCATGCTTTGTCTCCCAAAAATAAACATTTTTTTTTAAAGTTTAAATTTAAAAAAAAAAAAATACTGAGATACCGTTTTGTAAATGGTAAGGATTTCAAACATCCCAAAGTTTGGGAACACAGTCCGCCAGTGAGGCTTTGGGGAAACAGACGCTCTGGCTTGTTGCTGTTAGAAACGCAAAATGCTGGGGCGCCTGGGTGGCTCAGTCAGCTAAGCGTCCGACTTCAGCTCAGGTCATGATCTCATGGTTCGTGGGTTCGAGCCCTGCGTCTGGCTCTGTGCAGACAGCCAGCCTGGAGCCTGCTTCAGATTCTGTGTCTTCCTCTCTCTCTGACCCTCCCCTGCTCACTTTGCCTCTCTCTCTCTCTCTCTCTCTCAGAAATAAGACATTTAAAAAAAAAAAAAAGAAAAAGAAAGAAACACAAAATGCTACAGGCCCACCTAGGGAAATGGGCACTATGGATCCCAATGATTAGCACATGGACCCTGATCCAGCAATCCCACTTCTGGGAACTTACCCTATAGACATTCCCTACACATTTTTCTTTTAATGTTTCTTTATTTTGGAGAGAGAGAGAGAGAACCTGCGCAAATGGAGGAGGGGCAGAGAGAGGGAGACACCGAATCCAAAGCAGGCTCTTGGCTCTGAGCCGTCAGCACAGAGTCCAACTTGGGGATTGAACTCACGGTTCGTGAGACATTGACCTTAGCTGAAGCAACTGAGCCACCCACGCGCCCCTCGCTACCCGGTTAGTGCCCCTCCCTACATGGTTAGCACCCCTCCCTACACTGTTAAAAGGATGTTTGTTTAAAGTCACTAACCACGGCAATGTTTGTAATAGCAAAAGACTGGAATCAGTCCAAGTATAGAGTAGCAGGGAATTTGTCAAACAGGCTAAACTGTAGCCACACAATGGAATATTATGCAGCTGTAAGGGGGAAAAAAGGACAAGGAAGTGTTCTATGTACTGACATAGACTGATCCCCAGGAAGTATTAAATGAAAAAAGCAAAGCGCAGGACCAAATATTCACTATGCTATCCTTTGAGTAAAGAAGGGCGGGAACTGAGAATAAGTCATATTTGCATGAACAATGACTGAAAGAATATATAAGAAACTAACGAAGGCAGTTACTCAGGGAGGGATGGAAGTTGGAGAATGGGGTGAAGGGGGGTGGGAAGAAGACTTCTCAATAGATAACCTTTTTCTTCTGTCTCGATTTTTGAATTATGTGAATATCACCCATTTTAAAGGAATTAAAATAATTTTTAATTAGAAACTACGTTACNGGGGGGGCGGGGGGGGGGGATTTTCTGTTTCTCCCTAACTTATTGCATCTCCTACAATGGACATGTGGTATTTCTGGAAGAACAGTGTAAAAGCTGTTTTGAGAGATAAGACAAGTGGTGTTGCCTTACAGAGAGGAGCCTTTCCTAACAGCGTGGCCCCCACAGCCTTCTCGGCCCATGCCGTGCTCCGGGCCCGGCCGGTGCCCCCACACTCTACCCACAGCAGGGGCCCCATGGCCTCACCAGTTGTAGATGATCTGTCCCTGACGGCCGCCGTGACGGTAGTCGTACAGAATGATGTAGCTGTCCCCACCGTAGAACTGGCCGTACGTGGAGGGGTCCACGGGCACTTTGTTGGAGCCTTCGATTCTCCAGATCTGCCAGGGCAAGGCTGGGCTCAGACACGGTCAAGGCACCCCCACCCCTCACCCCCAACTCAGGCCAGGGAGGAAACTGCGGTGTGACAGATCACGGTGACACGGGGGGGACGAGCTTTTTATACGTGGCTGCACTTGGGCTCAGACTGAAGTTAAATAATTTGCCCCAGTCCCAGACCCACTATGATTCAACCCCTCAGGTCTCCCACCCCAGATCCCGTACCATGCCCCCACCTGACCCCCTAGCTCCCCCAGGGAGGGATCGGTACAGGGACGGGTGGCTGCATGGTGGTATACAGGACGTGCTTTTAGCGAGCGTCACCCAGCGAGTGCCCACCTGGAAGTGCCACGAGGCTCAGAGTTTATTCATGAGAGTCTGGCCCGGTGCCTGGTATAGGGTGTCCGCTGTGCACATGGCAGCCACTCTTATTATTAGAAGGTTATTGTTGTTTTTACTAATGATACCGCTCACTGTACAATTATTGACTCATCACTCCAGAAGCAGGGCCACCCCTGGGTGACCTCAGAATGATCTCTTAGCAGAGCTCGGGTGACAAGTTTTTCCACGCCAGCATGAGGCCCTGCAGCGCCACCTGGTGGTGCTTCAGAGACACTGATCCCTCCAAGACGGAGAACCTCCCCACTTGAAAATTCTAGGTGATGGAGTGGGCTTAGCCCCATTTTACAGGCAAGGAAAGTGAGGCTCAGTTTAAGTGACTCATCTGAGATCACGCAGCCGGGCTTCCAGAGCTCTTTCCATATTGCCTATCCTGAACATTTTCACTGCATCTCTCCCCCCCTCCCCANACGAGGAATAATAATACCAATGACAAAAAAACAATAAAAACGAACACACCTGCTGTTTCGATCATGTAGAACGTTTGCCAGCAGCAGACTCTACTTCATAAACACCTCTGGACTCCAGCCCCCACCTTCCCATCTTTTCACTGTGACCTTCCTGGGGTCAAGGTTGTCTTCTCTCACCTAAACTATTACAGCAATCTCCTCATGGCATCTCAATCTTCATTTTCCCACCTCTAACCCATTTTCACAGTGAGTCTCAAAAGCAAAGAACTGAGCCTGTCGCATTTCTGCTTTTAAAGCAAGAAAAAGGAAAAACCCTCACTAGCACCCACTGGTTACAGGATCAAGTCCACAGCCATGAACATGGCATTCAAGGCCCCTCCTTGAGGATGCAGTCAAGCCCCAGGCTCTTGGGGCAGTTTCCTGCCTGGAATACCCACCATTCTTCCTCTCTGGCAGCAAACTTCTACTCATACTCTGAGGCCCAACCAAAGGGTCCCCATCTCTGTGAAGACAGCCTCAACCACTCTGCCTCCTTTGCCCTTCCTCTGTTCCCATACTCTGTGTGCTGGCCTCCAATCTTCCACAATTAGCTGTGGCTGTGCTTAGACCAGGCACGGCCCGCTGGCAGGGTGAGGTCTGAGACACTCGGTATGCGGCCTGGCAATCGGCAGGTGCTTAGGATATGTTGGCCGTGAAAATGAACTAAGGGAAAGAAACCCAGCCAGCAAAACTGTGGTAAAACCTCATAGAGAAGCGTCGTCAGGAGAGCANAGGAGGGGGGGGGGGGGGGGGAGGGGGGGGGCACAGGAGGGGCCCGGACACACTCCTCCCCCGCCCGTCACCTGTTTCTGGCCCGTGCCGTCGTCATCCATGCCGTGCTGGGCCGCCATCGCGGTGGAAGTGTGCAAGGTGGCAGCGTCAAAGGGCACACGCTCCACGTTGGCGATGTGGCTGGAGAGGTAGGTCAAGCCTGGGCCGTCTGTCTGGTCTGGGTCCCGCCAGTTCTTGAAGAACTGCTTGAACAGCGGGGTCTCCCCACCCTCGGGAAGGACAGAGACCTGGAAAGGGGAGGGAAGAGCAGGATGAGGCTGGGCTCAGGTGCCTGGAGGACAGGGGCCCCCCAACAGCGGTCCCTGGGGGAGACTCAGACATCTAGGGCACGCTGGGGTGGGACACCTACCTCACCCCGGCCCTTCCCCGCCTGAGCTGGACCCGTCCTCACTGCGCTGTCTGGCCCTAACTCACCTGGGTCTGCCTGGGGTAGTCCATCTTGGAGATGAAGTCAGAGGCCGTTTTGAGGGCGGCCTTCCTCTCCTCCGTGTTGGCCTGCTTGCCTGTCGGGGAGGTGAGGGGCCTGCGGTCAGTGTTGTGCCCTAATGTCCAGTGGTCCAGGGGAAGCAGCAGGTGAGCCTCCCTCCCGATTCCTCCTCGGCTGTGGACAGCCAAGGCCAGAGACCCCCGGACATGACCACTCCCAGAACCCCTGGGGCTGTAGCTGGGGGCCCTGGCTGACAGTAGTCACCACCTCAACCTTTGTGGGCCATTTCCTGAGCATGTACTTTGTGCCCAGAACTGTGCCCAGGTGAGCTCATTTCATCCACACAATGACCGTCTCTGATAAAGACCGTAATTATCTTGTCCATCTTGTCCCATTTACACAGAAGGAAGCCAGGGTCTTCGAGAGGTGAGGTGACTTGACCAAGGCCACACAGCGAGTGGGAAAGCTGTGACTCAGACTCTGCTTCTTCAACTCTGTAGCCTACACCCCAGATCCTCAGGTCCCCTTCTCTCCCCTAGGCCGTTTGTCCACCGCGGGGGCCCCCTCCCTCTCCACAGACTNCTCCTGGCCATCAGAGGTGCCAGCCCACAGTCCCCAGCCTTCTTATTGCCAAGGCTGTGGGGCCCCGGTGACGATGGTGGTGATGACGGTGATATGAAGATGATGATAATACTAGCCCTAAGTGTGCAATCTCTCGCTTCCTCTCTGCCCTTCTCTGTGCACCTCCTGCCTCCCTCTCCCTTCCGTTCTCTTTCTCTGGACTAATAGGAGAATATGAGGGGATGCCGATGAGTCCTCGTAGAAGCCTCGGGGCCAATGTTTTCCAAGAGCCTCTCATAATCAGTCCACTAGCACAGCCTTTCCTAAATGGAAACCAGATCACCTTCATGAAAAGCCCCAACATACATTCGCAGGTTAAAGGCTCTTCAAAGCCCTGCAGTAAACAAGCCTGGAAACGTTATTTAACCCAGTGCTGCCCATAAACTTCTCTGACCCACAGAACTGTACTTTTGTTTTTTACATGATGCCAAAGAACCTCGAAGAGAACCGGTTTGATAACATACGTGGGAAACACTGGTTTTAGCCCAAATGAGAAATCGGAGGCCTAGAGAGGGAAAATAAAGCGCCCAAGATCACAGAGCAGGTCAACTGCAAAGCCAGGGCTTCAGAACAAAATTCCTTTTCTATTCAGGAGCCTGCCACGCCCCGGGGCGCCTGCAACACACATGCTGCCCTCCCAGGGCTGCGCGACCCCCAGCCAAGGTGGGGGCCTGGTCGGAACCCTCTCCCCCTCCCCAGTACCTTTCCAGACAAAGATTTTCCCATCTCGGCCATGGTCCAGGATGAAGCAGTCCTCTGACCTCAACGCCCCCTGGGCGAAGGGGTTCTCATCAGCCACAAGGGAGACCGACATGGTGCCTGCGCCGTTGGAGACCTGAGGGGACAGGGAGGGGGGAGGTCCGGAACGTGAGCGACTCCCACCACCTGGGCCGGCCCAGGGCGCCCCCACGCTGACGTGTCGGCTGGTCCACATCCCAACAGCCCCCACCCCCCACCAATGATACCACAGAGTAACACGTGGGTGACTTGTGTCCCCAGGTTCTGGGGCACACGCAGGTTTCCTTTCCCCTTCTCTGCTTTGCCGCAAGCACGTCTGTGACCCGCGCACACGTGTCACGTGGAAACTGCCCACGGAAGGGAAGGGGGTAAATGCAGGCGTGCGGGGGACACGGGAGAACTGTGGAGCTGGCCGAGGACGCAGCGGATCTCATTAGCAGAAAACAAACAAACCGAAAAAGGGAAATAAAAAAGACGAGGATGCAGATGAAATGTGGTGTGCTGGTTTGGAAGCAGGAGGGAGAGACAGGGGAAAGCTGAAGAGAGTGTGCGGCTGAGTTACCGGCACCGAAGCGGCGTTAATTTCTGAGTTTTGACAAATATCTCTGATTATGTTAAGACATGAAAGGGACGCTGGATAAAGGGAATGTGGGAGCCCTCTATCTTATATTTGCGGTTTTTCTGTAAACCCGAAATTTATTCCAAAATAAAAATTTTTCACTAAATTAACAAAAGTGTACCACACTAGTCAAAATTCAAAAAAAAAAAAAATTGGCAAACCCATGTTGACAAAGTTCTGGGGAAGAGACACTTTGAGCCTCGTGGTGAGGGTCATTTGGGAGCCCTTCTGGGGTGCTATTTAGTAATATGTATTAGAACCTTAAGTCACAAATATTCTATGCTTACCGAGTACCTCCTACCCGTGCCAGGCACTGATCTGAACGATTTGCCTAATAACTTATTACTTGCCCATCTAGAACTCCTTTAATGCTTCCAGCAGCCCTGTGAAACGTTTACAAGTACCCCCATCTTATTCACCAGGACACCAGGACACAGAGAAGCTAAGTAACTACACAGCTAGAAGGCAGACCCGGGATTCTGACTCCGGAACCGATATTTTCGCTTACTGACTCACACTTCGGCCTTTGACCCAATAATCCATGTCTGGGCACTTGTTCTAAGGCCATGCTCAGCCCAAGGGCATAAAGAGGAACTGTCTGCAGCCAGAAGAGGCGGATGCACCCTACTGCCCATCACTTAGCGGGTCTGTTGAAATTCTTATATTCATAAAATAGAACACAACACAGTCCCTACAAAGGGCCATCGAGATCTCTGTTGTAGAAACTGAGAGGGCAGAAGAAGGTCACAGAAAAGCGTGAAGAATTTGGATCCATTTATATCAAATAGAGGCGGAAAAGTGTGTAATTGGATACAGAAAGATGTAATCTGGACTTTTCTTTCACTAAAACGGTAGCTGTGTAACCATGGTAACCCTCAAAAAGGGTGCAGGAGAGGCTGATTTTTTAAAACGTGAGTATTGTTACTTTTATAATGAAAACATGTTAAAATTAGTACTTAAACTAGTGAAATTGCATTCCTTTTTATGTTCTGGAGTATTGCTATCTTTTTCAATGAACATACATTACTTTATTAATGAAAATAAAAATCAATGTGGTGTTCCTTCAGAGGTGATAGGAATCTGCACCCCATTTTGCTGTTATTTGACCACAAGTAAGCCCAGAGCTCAGTCATGAGGCCAGAGCTCCTTCGCTGAAGAGCAGCCCGAGTTTTAAAAATCACAGAATATAGGGGCGCCTGGGTGGCTCAGTTGGTTAAGCGTCCGACTCTTGGTTTTGGCTCAGCTCATGATCCCAGGGTGGTGGGATGGAACCCCCCGTAAGACTCCGTGCTGAGCGTGAAGCCTGCTTAAGATTCTCTCTCTCCCTCTGCCCCCCTCCCCCACTCATGTGGACTCTCTCTGTCTCTAAAACAAAAACACAACATATATAAACAGACTACAAGAAATAATTTATAGATGAGAGGCGTCTGGGTGGCTCAGTCGGTTGGGCGTCCGACTTCGGCTCAGGTCATGATCTCGTGATTCGTGGGTTCGAGCCCCGTGTCAGGCTCTGTGCTGACAGCCAGCTCAGGGCCTGGAGCCTGTTTCAGATTCTGTGTCTCCCTCTCTGACCCTCCCCTGCTCACACTGTCTCCCTCTCTCTGAGAAATAAATTTAAAAAAATTTAAAAGAAAAAAAAAGAATTTATAGATGAAATAACTACAAACAGACACACGACCATTTCTGGAGTATTTCCCCCAGTCTTTTCCTAAAACATTTTCCCCTCAGTTTTCTCACCGCCCCCTCTCTGCTTGACAGACGAGGAGACAGACCCAGAGGAGGGATAGGTGCTGCCCGAGACCCCACACAGGAGAGCAGGGCATAAATGTGTCCACAGTTGATCAAATGCTCTTATTCTCAGGGCAGGAAGGCAAAGGAAGTAAATGGGCACCCTCCGGAATCGTGCGGAAGCCGGGGCCCCTGACCGAGGGGCCGCTTTCCTGCAGCAACCCCCCCCCCCCATGGAACAGAGCGGCTAAGGCTCACCTTGTAGAGCTTGGCCAGCCTGCGGTTGGCTGCATCCTCCTTGGCAGTGTCCTCTGTGCCTGCGGGCAGGGCCGGCTTAGGGCCCAGCACCTGTAGGAGACGAGGCAGGGAGGAAAGGGTGGCCGTGAACTCCAGGCGGCCCCGGCCCGCAGTGAGGGGCCCGGCTCCTGAGAGAGCTCCCTCCCCAGGCAGGCCAGGACCACTCCATCCACAGTGATGCTCACTTTGGGTAGGGCGCCCCCTGCAGAGAGGTCCTGTATCTCTTCCCGTGTTTCCTGTGTGCGGATCTCTACCAGATCTGCCTGGCAAGTCCTGTCCCCCACTCTCTCCCCAACGGTCGCCCTGCCTGCAGGAGATCCATGAGGTCCTGCTCAGGACGGTCCTTCAGACACTTGCTCTGTCATTTCCTCCTAGGCTCTCTAGGAATGACAAGCACCTTCTACCACATGCCTTCAAATGATCCCACGTAACCCTCACACCCGTGCTAGGAGGCAGAGATCATCGCTCTCACTTCATAGAAGAGGCAGCCGAAGTCAGAGACATGAAGCAACCTGTGCACACAGCTACGCACTAGCTAATGCAGAATTGGAACCCGTATACCTATGACTTCTCAGCCTATTTTTGTCCGTCTGAGACAAGCCAGACTCTGTAGCCCCGGCTAACACCCCTTCTAAGCCATAGTTGGTATTCAGGCTTCTCCCAATAATAATCATCTTCTGCTCTTCCTAGAAACTGGAACTCAGGACGCCTGGGTGGCTCAGTCGGTTGAGCATCCGACTTCAGCTCAGGTCATGATCTCATGGTTTGTGGGTTCGAGCCCCACATCGGGCTCTGTGCTGACAGCTCAGTGCCGGGAGCCTGTTTCGGATTCTGTGTCTCCCCCTCTCTCTGCCCCGCCCCTGTTCATGCTCTCTCTCTCTCTCCTTCTCTCTCTTTCTCAAAAATTAATAAACATTAAAAGTTTAAAAAAAAAACCCACCAAAACTAGAACTCAATGCCCCTAGATAACTAGGAAGCAAAGGGCATGGAGGAGAGCACATGGTCTCCTCCTCTTCCTGGTCAACTCTGCCTCTATTGATATGTCCTCAAAGCACAACGGCTGGCTTTGCAGTTGCCTAAATGCACCACAAATCACGAGGGATGATGAGAAGATGAGAGAGGGGACAGGGTCCGTTGTCTCTTTCTGATCAGGCTCCAGCACAGGGATTGCTCTGGGAGGAAGATGCCACCACTCTCCTCCTCAGCTCCCTGGAATGACCTGGCCCTCCCCGCCTGAGGGTGTGGCTCACAACCCCAGCAGGCGCCAGGCCCTGGGATTCCAGCCCCACCTCTCAGGGGAGTCTGGGATTTGTCAGGGAAGTTGCTCCCCCGACATCCAGAGGAGCTCCAGCTCAGTGGAAACACAAACTCACCTCACAGTTGCCTAACCAAAGGAGGGGAAGAAAAATGAGCATCCTGTCCGTCCGTCCCTATGCCGGCCCCAGCCCGCACCCCTGGGATGTGGCCACGGGTACCTGGAGCATCGCCTCGGGCTCAGCGCCCTCCTCCGACACGTGCACTCGGGCGCGGCCACTCCGCTCGTTGTCCCGGATGCCCTTGGACACCTGCGTGGCCCTCAGCCTCTCGTACCGGTTGCTGTTGGAGCCACACCACTGGTAGATGTCCTGGAAGACGGGGACCCTGTGTCAGGCAGTGCCCCAGCCTTCACATAAGCCCTGCAGGTGACGCGGAGGAGACTGTTCACCTGCCCGGGTGAAGCTGATGGAACCTCACGGGCACACGCCCGGGCACAATGGGTGCGATCCGTGTGCACCGGGATGTGTGAGTATGTGGCTTGGATATGTGTTTTTTCACAGGCTCAACTACACAGAGAATGTGTATGAAACTGGCTGCCTGTTGGTGGGAGCAGAAACGGGTGGAGCCATCTTGGAAAACCATTTGGCTCTGGCTACTCGGGGGCCAGGCACTGCTACCCCGTGGCCTGGCAATGCCTGTGCTAGTAGTGCACCCCACAGACGTTCCTATGCACGTGCCCTGAACGACCCGTGCGAGAACATTCCGGGGAGCACAGCCTGCACTAGCCTTGAGCCAGAAACGGCCAGAAGCATACACACTAAAAGCATACATAGATTGGGGCGCATCAGCCCAGCTGAATCTGGCACAGCAAGGAGAATAAACCATGTATAACCAAATGCCATGTGGACAGAGCTCAGAAATGGATGTCCATCAAAAGTCATCAGACACAAGGAGGAATGATTCCACGTACACAAAGTTCAGAAACTACTGGAACCGCAGAATTCCAGAGAGTTCAGGATGACAGCTACCCACGGATTGAAGGGACCGGAAGAGAACAGGAGGGCCCCTCTAGGGGCTGATGATGTTCTGTTTCTTACTCTGGGCATTGGGTACACGAGGGTGTTCACTTCGAGACACCCACTGAGCTGTACACTCAGGAGTCACACAGTCTTTGTGTACCTGTGAGACTTTAATAAAAAGCTTACACTAAGTCTATCTGCTCACATCTGCGTGGACCTCACAGCACGCGGACGCAGGAGGTTGGGGGGAGTGTCCGGCCATGCCCATTCGCGGGTCTAAGTGCGCACGGATGTCAGGCACGTGCACAAAGCATGGCACATCTGTAGCCTGGGCTGGGGTAAGTTCATCCTGCACACACTGCCACCTGCAGGTGTGCAAGTATGACTGCACGTGTGACACACACCCAAGTCTGTGTGTGCTCACTCATCATGGTGCATGCCCATGCACGGTGGGCAAGAGCCGACCGTTTTTGCACGTGCCTGCATGTGTAGGTGGGTGGCTATATGTAAAAAGGCACGAGCAATGGGCACGTGAACACAAGACGTCAGGGAACCTGCATGTCAGTCGAAGTTCGAGTGCACTGGGCACACGGTCTGCGCCTGTGGATGATGGGCGTGGGTCTACACATGCGAGTCTCCTCATGCTGTGCGCATGTGGACTGAGTCCCTGCAGGTGTGTCTGACTCACACGCAGGACATGTGTGGACGCGGGAGCTGCTGTCCCTGGGGCTTGCCCTTCCCACGTCTCTGTGTGTGCTCACATCAGTGGGTCCACATCCCCAGAGTGAGGCCTGGCCAGGCCAGAAGGATCTCAGGGGCCCCCCGGGAAAGGGCAGGGCAGGACTCACGTTGCCCAGGTCCAAGATGAAGCAGTCGCCATTGTTGAAGCTCTCCCAGGACACGGGCACCTCGGTGGCACGGACCACGCGCCGCCCTTTGACCTGGAAAAGTCTCTGCACCACCACCTCATTGGGTACCACGTGCTTGAATCCTGATGCCACGCCTCCTTTCTGTTGGGTCAAGGAGACGGTGTCAGTCCAGGGCAAAGGGTCCAGGGAAGCAGATATGGGGGAAGGGGAGAGGGGTGAAATGAAGGCGACTGGCCCATGGACCAGGGGCCTTCCAGCAGATTCCCTGGTCAGTTTCTACTTGCTGCCACCCCTTTGAATCTCATTCTCCACTAACAAAGACCACAGAGGCCACTTGCCTGAACCAAAAAGCTACAAACATTCCTCTCTCAGAACACTGAGAAAACGCATTTCCTAAGGGATGTTCTAAGGAATTTCGGTCTTCCAGGTTGTTCTTTAAGGAAAGGGTTCCAAGATCAAAGAAGCACAAGGAATGCTTCTTTCGGCTTACAATGCGCATTGGCATAATAAAGGCTCTGAGAAGTCCTGTGGCAAATAAATATGTTTGCTTTTTGCTTTATACAGCATTGCCCTACCTTACTGAGTCAAGAACTGCCTTCTCTACCACATCCCACCTGCAGCTCAAAGCGTTCTGCAAAACCATTTGCAGAAATGCTAATCCCCTGCCACCACAGTGCTGGGTGATCCTGGGTAAGTCTCTATCCCTCTCTGAGCCTCCGGCCTCTCCTTTCTGAAATGAGGATGTAAATCCCTGCTCTGCCATCCTGTGCAGTCGTCACCAAGTCCCAGGGAGGGGCCCTTCAGGAAGGCTGCCCTGCGGTGGTCAAAACTGCCCTCAGCCAAGGAAAATCGCTGACTTTCTCACGAGCAGTCCCCAGCCCCAGGCTGACAAGTCAGAGCTGAGAAGGTCCCTCACAGGGCTTCCTATTTTTTTTTACACTCAAGCCCGAAGACGTGAAGCGACTCACTCGAGCATGTGCGTGACAAAGCTGGGGCTTGAACCTCCACCTCCCGTTCCCAGCCTGGCCCCACGCATCAGGGGGGTGGAGGGAGAAGGGCTGCCACTGAGGCCACCCCCTCCAGGCCCCTCTCTTTGCAGAGCAAAGCCAAGTCAGACTGGCTGCACAGACTCCATCAGGGCAAGGGGACAAAGGGAGCACATTTAAATTAGACTCTCACTACGTCTATACACAGTGAGCAACATAGTGTGTGTGAAATGACAGTGCCCCCTGTGCTGGGCATTTTGCCTGCATCGTCTGTAAGGAAGGTATCAGTCATCCCTATCTTACAGATGAGGAAAGTAGAGTCCAGAAGTGAAGGGACTTGCCTCACGGCTAGTTAATGTTAGAGCTGGGATTCAAACCCAGGTGTGACTAAATCTAAAATGCCCACACGATTCACCCAACATTAGGTTTTCTTAGAGCAAAGGTAACTAGGGTCACTCAGGGCACAGTCCTTTAAGAAAGGCGGTTTGTGCTGCTGTGAGTGAAGCGCCCTCTGGTGTCCTTTCTTGGTACCAGCATGAGGCCTTTCAAGAGCATCCCCTTGGGCTGAGCAGGGCTAGCAAGGTATTCACAGAGCCTTTTTCCCCACCCCTCTTCAAGGGCCCTCTTGCTAGGGAGCAGGTGAGGAAGGGCAGCTGAGGAGAAGGAAGCAAACCCTACTGTCACACAGCGGCTGCCCCTTAGTGAGCCCATATCAAGGGGGCTGAGGCACCTGCTTTACACACATGCAATTCAATCCTCACAACAAGCCAGTGAGGTAGGGGCTCTCATTACCCCACTTCACAGACAAGAAAACTGAGGTACAAAGAGGTTAAACTCTGCACCCAGGGTCCCAGCTAGTTAGTGGAGGTGCTGGGTTTTATCCCCAAGTTCGCCCTTCAGGGACCCAGCCTTGCCCATCTGCCAGCCCAGGAATCCCTGAGTGTCTGGGGACAGCCCTGACCCAGGGACTTTGTACGGCTGGAGGCACAGGGACAGTGGATCTGAAAAACTTCTCCAAAAGGTGCTAAAAGGACATACCAACCATTTCCACAGATTGCTCAGCACCAGATAACAGGGACACGGAGGAAGGGAAAGGCCCTTAATTCTTCTCTATGTTTCTGAACTATTTTACTTGTTTGAATGTGCCTTTTATTTGCTACTTAAAAACAGAAACATTTTCTTAAAAAAGGAAAAGGGCTGTGGGGTGCCTGGGTGGCTCAGTGGGTTGAGTGTCCAACTCTGATTTTGACTCAGGTCATGATCTCATGGTTTGTGGGTTCGAGCCCCACACTGGGTTCTACACAGGAGCCTGCTTGGGATTCTCTGTCTCCGTATTTCTCTACCCCTCCCCTACTCTCTCTCTCTCTCTCTCTCAAAAATAAATGAGTAAACATTTAAAAAATAATAAAAGAAAAAGGGCTGTTTTATGTCATAAATCTTGGTTTTGATAACTCTTTGGGAGCACCTGGGTGGCTCAGTTGGTCAAAGCATCCGACTTTGGCTCAGGTCATGATCTCATGGTTCGTGGGTTCGAGCCCCGCATCGGGCTCTGTGCTGACAGTGCAGAGACCACTTGGGATCCTCGTCTTCCTCTCTCTCTGCCCCTCCCCCACTCATGTTTTCTCTCCCTCTCTCTCAAAAATAAACACTGTAAAAACAATAAATAAACTATATGTGAATTTATAAAGTAAAAGAAGGCTTGATATCTCATGATTGTGGACATGGACATGAATCTCCTGATTAATTAACTCTGCTAACCTTACCAACCTAGGAAATTAGACTTGGAAACATTAACAAAAAGATAAAAGCAAGCTCTTGAAAGACATTAGTGGACCTTCAACTGCAGGGGGTGGAAATTTTCACTATAGTCTTTAGAACGGATTGTTGCTTTCTATGGCCTCATCGTTAGGTGGGCAGAGATTGGCATCACATTATTTGAACTAAATTCAACAGGTTAAATGGTCCTAAAAGTCGCTTTCCAAATTATATAGATGATATAGAGAGAGACAGAGTTCCTTACGTATGCATGAATATACACAGCTATACGTTCACATATACAGTGAAAAATATGATCTACCATTTGGTGGAATACTTCTAAAAGTAGAATCACAGGCGACTTCTACCTTCTAAAACCTGTATTTCTATAATGTTTGACATTTTACAATAAGCTCGTATTACTCTTAGAAGAAGGGAAAAAAATCTATAAAGATTTACGTTTTTTTAAATATCAAACTATTTATAAAACAAAGAAAAATGTATTGATTGGGGCCGGTCCCCTCCAGCCCTTGAACTCCAGGTTACTTATTATCTAAGAAATGGGAGGGAGTCCGGGAAGGGCCCAAGTGATTATGTGGGGCCAGGGGCTTCTCGGACTCAGCCCAGCCCAGATTCTGTGAACAAAGGGTTTCAAATAACCCAGTCATGAGAGCCCTCTAGGACCCTGTCTGAGNGAGGACAGAACTGGCCCAGAGGAGCAGGCTTTCACAGGAACAAGTCTTGCATAACAAACTCTTCTCCTTGGGGATCTATAATTGATGAGGGCGCCGGGCCAGGAACCTTGGGTCTGCCAAGTGCGGGGGCAGCGGGAGGCCTCGCGGAAGGCAGCGAACAGGACTGGCCTTGGACCTCCCATTTCCACCAGGAGGGGCCTGGGCCTTTCAGGACTGAAGTCCCAAATCCAGGGCGGGGCTGGGAAGGCCGCCCCCTGGCAGCAGGGCTTGCTACAAGCACAGATTCCTAGGCCCCATCTGCGCTAAGATCAGAGACCAGGGAGTTGGAAAGGCCCACCTTCCCCCGGGAGCCAGCTCTGTGCTGGGCGCCTCACGTCGAGTCCCAGCTCCGGCACCTACAAGCTGAGGAGGCCGCTGACCGTGTCCAGAAGTTAGGACACTGTGTCCACACAGCAGCAACCACCGTTGTTATGAGGGCCTGATAAGTGCGCGAGAGCACACACCCGGAGGCCCTGACTGGCCCAAAGCCTTCTAGCAGTTACAGGGGCAGCCTTGGGGCCTGACCTCAACCTCCCTGACTCCCGGTCAAGTGCTCTTTCCACTTCCTGTTCCAAGAGCTACAAAGAGCCTGGTCTTCTCCGGCTCTGGGGCCTGGGTCCCAACCCTCTCACCTCTTTTTTAAGGTACCAAAGCCTCCTAAAGCACTATGGGAAGAAGGGGGAGCTGGGCAGCTCAGCAGGAAGGGCTGTGGGTACGGACACACTGGCCAACAGGGGGCGCTAGATAGGCACCAGGGCACCCAGCCCAGCTCCGCCCAGCCCAGGGCAGAGTCCCCGTTCCCAGAACACACCCCACCCTTTGCTCCCTCGGTCTCAGAGTGCTTTCCCATTGTCCAGTGCCCTGTGCCTCACCTGAGCAGACCCCTGTTCAGCCCCCCCGAAAGCCACCTGGTTGGCACAGAGGACCCGAAGGCCCAGAGAGGGGCAATGACGTGTCTAAGGTCACAAAGCTCATCAACAGCATAGGGGGCTTCACCCCTAGGATACAGCCCTGCTTGTGAGGGGCAAGGTGGTGTAGTAGAAGGAACGTAGGGAGTCAGAAGGTCTTGGCTCTGTTTCTGGCTCTGGGTCTGACTTGCTGGTGACCCTGGGCCAGTTGCTTAACCTCTCTGTGCCTCAGCTTCCCTCCCTAGCTTAGAATAAGATGTTTGGATTCTGACGTTACAGCCCATCTGGCCATCTAAGCTTATGACCCCCTCCCTACACTGACCAAAGAGAACCCTAACTCTGTAAAACTACAGCTTTCCCTGAGCCCCTCCAAGGTGCCAGCCCTGTGCCGGCATTTCCCAGCCGCCCTTCACCAAATCCTGTCCCCAGGCCTGAAGGGCAGGTACAACTGGCTCTCATGCATCCAGAGGAAAGGAAGGCTCGGAGAGGCCAAGTGGCTTGCCTGTCACACAGTATATTAGGGCAGAGCCTCTCAGGGCTCCTGACTTGGCTTTGCTCAGCCCCACCTGGCTGAGGGTTGGGGGAAGGGCAGTGTTGGTCCAGATTCCTCAGAGTTCAAGTTCAAAGGGGATTCTAATGAACATAATGAGGAATGTGGCCCTTTCAAATACCAACATGGGGCCTTCTGTTGGCAGGAGCTAAGAACTAAGGGATACAGAAGCAGGACTGAGCCTTGGCCCTGGGGAAGCATGAGGCTGGATGCCCACCCAGGCCCACCCCTCGCGGCTGGGGCTAGGAAGACAATCCTGTGAAGCGCTGAATTTTCTTCTCTCCATTTTAAGATAAGAAATCAGAAGCCCAGAGAGAAAGTGCAATTTGTCCACGCTCACACAGCTAGGAAGGTCCAGGATTCAGACCCAGGGCTAGCCAGCTACAAACACCGAGCTCTGACCTATCTGCCACATCACCCCACAAGGCTGAGAGACAGATGGACCTAAGCGAGCTCCCTGACACCCACACCTACCTTGTACTTGAGGCCAGACTTGAAGTAGCCCAGGAAGGTGGGTGACTCGAAGCCCTGGACCTCACGGTGCTGCACGGCTCGCCCATTCAGGTAGTCGTCTAGCTGCACGGTGAAGATGGCGGCTGCCCCGCTCTCATCCTGGCTGCACTCGTTGCCTAGGGGGCATCAGAGCAGCATGAGCCTGGCTTCCCGAAAAGGGACCCAGTCCACCGTGGAGGAGGAATCCAGAGCCCCCAGCACTGGCCTGGCCTGGCTGTAGAAGCTGGGCAAGCCCCTACCTTCTGCGGGCCTCAGTTAATACATCTGTATAACGGGGCAGTGGGGGGCCGGACTGCACCAGTCTCTAAGAGTCCTCTCAGCTCTGACACATCCTCCTACACTCACCTCTCACTCGTTGCCCTGCACTCCCTTCTCAGACCTCTAGGCATGAAGTCAGGCCTAGGAGCAGTGGCTCGGTCCACGGATTAGGAAAGCGAGGTGCAGAGAAGGGGCAGGACTTACCGAGTCGCAGAGCAGAGGAGGGGCCCCGGACTCCTGACTCTGCAGGGCAAACTGGGGTGTGGCTGGAGCCGGGCCAGGAAGTGTGGAGGGGGCCCAGGGGCCCTGGGTGAGCCCAGCTCTGAGTGCCATAGTGACCTGTCCAACCCTCCCGACACTCTGGTGAGGTAGGGTGTGCCCCTTACAGAGTCACTGGGTGACCTACCAAAGGGCAGAGCTGGGGTCTGAACCGGGGCAGCCTGGCTCTAGGGTCCCCAGACACACAACCCCTAGCCGAGGGGCAGGCACATATTCGATGCTCGACAGTCACCAAGTCCCCACGGGCACTTTGGGGGACTGTGCCCCGCCAGTCTGTGCTTTACGCGGGAGGGGGTGGCCTCACCCAGCCAGTAGTGGAGGTCATACTGCAAGTTCCCGTTCCTCAACTGCACCGTCTTCAGGATGACGTAGGCGTCGCCTGTGAAGAAGTCTCCGTAGAGGTTGGGGGGCACGGGCACCAGGTCGAACTTCTCCACACGCCAGATCTGCAGGCCAGGCTCCTTCCCTGCCTTCAGGAACTCGGGGTGCTCCACCGCCATGCTGCTGGGCTGGAAGAGACAGGCAGGGCCTGAGCAGGGGCAGGGGCCTTGGTGGGGAGAGACCCCAGGGCACGAGGGAGGGTGGTTTCCAGCCTCAAGAGCATCTCACTTGAGCCTCTGACTCTCCCCACCCCGAGGTGAGTGTACCCCTGTCTCTGTTGAGTGAGCAAACAGGGCAGAGTTTAGGCTCCAAGCCCTGTCCTTGACCACAGTGTGGCTCGCCTACTCAGCTCACCGGTGATGGAGGGACAGAGGGCTCTACCTCCCTGTTCCCTTCCCTTCTTAGTGCCAATCAGATGGGACAGCTGAGGCGTGGAGAGGTGAAGTGACTCTGCCAAGGGCCCCCAGCTAGGAACTGGTTCAGCAGGAACTGCTGTAAGCCCCATGAGCATAAGCTCTGGAACCAAAGGGAGACCCCTCTCATATAGCAAAGGTAAATTAGGGGGAGGGGGTCCCCAGGGGTTCAGTGTGTTCCCTTCCAACACCTCCAGTGGCTCTTAGAACTAGAAGGGTCTTCAGACAGCTCCTTATGCAACCCCATTCTGCAGATAGGGAGATTGAGGCCCAAACAGCAGAGAGTACTGGCCCACAGTCACACAGCCTGTTTGCTTTTGCTCTTTGGAGGATTCCCCACCCCCCAGCCATGTCCCCCGCACACTCCCAAGAAGGGCCTAGATGACTGAGCCCAAGTGGCCTCCTGCGCTGTCTGCCTCCTCCCTCCTGCCCCCCCAACATCCCACCCCCAAATTCCATTTCTTGGAAAAGGTGGAGAGGACGCAGCCGGGGTCTGCAGGAGCCTGTTGGAGATGAGGTGGTCAAGGATGGGGGGAAGGACGTCAGACATGCACAGGGGCTAGAGACGGAGCGGAGCGGGATGGTTAGCCTGGAGCTGGAGGGCGTAAATCAGCAGGCACAGGTCACCTCGGGCCGGAGGACGTTCTAAGAGAAACCAGAGGGGTTGGAACTCAGGCAGACGGGTGGAGAAACACAAAGGGAAAACAGGAGTGAGGAGGCGAAACCAGACAGGCCCGAAGAGGTAACAGGGAAGCGAAAACAAATAATAGTAACGAGGATAAGCAGGCAGAAGTGAGTTCATACAAGAAAGAAGGGGGGAAATCCTGGAGAAGGAGAGAGAAATCAGACGAGAAAGAGGAATCTGAAATGAAATAAGAAATCAGAAGCGGAGAGAGAAATCAGGCAGACGGAAGGAGAAATTAGACCAGGAAAAGGAGAAATCAGGAGACAGAGACGGGTAAGATCAGAAGGCAGCGGCGAGGGAATGAGAAAATCCGGCCAAGGTGAGGTTAGCCTCCAGGGAGGGAAACAGCCAGGCCCCCGAGGCTCCCACCCCCTTCCACAGGAGCCCGGAAGCAGCGAGAGATACTTACAAAGCAACAAAACAGTTTTTCCATTCTAGACCTGAATTACTCCCCTTTTCCTAGCGCTGTATNGCAGGCGCTAATAACGCAGTGCACACTAAATGGGTGCAGTGCACACTAAATGGGTGCACGCAGGCACCAAAGGCAGAGAACCCAGCCCAGCCCCCTGTGCCCCCACACGAGCCCCCTCCCCTCTCTACCCCAAACAGCTCCAGCAAAACAATAACACAATCTTGTATTTTTTGTACGCTTTCCACACATCCTATGAAGGCCAGCGCCTCACAACATCCTTTACAGAGCAGGTCCTATGAACCGCCGCACTTTACAGAGGGGGAAACTGAGTGCGGAATGGTCAAGCAACTTCCGCACAGCTAGGAAATGGTTAGAGCCCAGATGTNAGCTGTGCCCGAGCTGGGGGCAGAAGGACAGGGTGCCTGCCTTCAGCGAGCGAGCAAGCCTCCAGGGGGTGAGGGGTGGGGGCAGACCTACCTGAGACCGCCCTTCTTTCCTTTTTAAAAAGTGTTTATTTTTTAAAAGTTTATGCTCATCACAACCTAGAGTCACCTGTTTGTACAAAGTTGTTCCCCGACAACCCCACTCACTTCTCCCCAGGAGCAACCACTTGCATCTGCCTCCTTTGGCTGATGTTTGCAGGGCTTCCTTTCAGGTCTTGAATAACAAGCCCTTATAGGTTCTTGTCCTTGCTGGTGGTGGTTCTGCCGGTTTGTTTTATGCGTTTGGGGCGGAGGAGGGGGAGGCAGGTTATTTTTTCAGCTTAAGGTCTTACCTCTTGGCTCCCCAGGGGAAGGCAGGACTTAAGTCTCCTCCCCACTCTCAGGCTCCCTTCCCACCCTTACACCGACCTGCCAGAGGCCCCCCATTGCTGGGTTAGGATGAGTACTACTCATGGGGGGGGGGGAGCTCTGTCCCCTCCCCACCTCTCCTGGACCCACTTCTCTGTTTCCAAATTCTCTTCCCATCCTCTCTGCCAACAACCTAGTGCAATGAGAGGAAGAGAACTGGGGAGCTGGAGACTTGGGTTTGACCCCCACCCTCCACTGGGTGTCAGGTACTTTATGCCTCAGTCTCCTCATGTACTAAATGGGTACAGTAGTTACTGAGGATTAAATCAGTCTGTGTGTATGAAAAGGGAGGGCCTGACCTGCCACTAGATAAATGGGAGCCCCTGTCCCCATTCCCCCAAAGCTATGGCCACCGATCCTAGCTCCTACTGATGCCAAGTTTCTATCGAATCAGGCTGAAGTCTGCCCTGTGCCACCCACAGCTTCCTCCCACGTAAGGGGGTCTCTGGGTCAGATAAAGAGCTAAGGGAACACAGACAGAGAAGGCAATTCAGACTGTAGGGATTATAAGAAGGCTTCACAAAAAAAAAAAAAAAAAAAGACTTATGACCTAGGCCTCGAAGGACAAGGAGGAGGGAGATTGAGAATAAGAGACATTCTAGGGGAGGGGACATCGTGGGCAAAGGACAAGCAAACACAGGCCACATCCAGCGAATAAGTAGGGGTCCAGTCTGAGACACAGGGAACAAGAGATGAGCGGATGGCAGGAGTCACAGAGAGATACCCCAGGGCTCGGGGCTGTGTGCCTAGCCCCCAGCTTGCAGAGCCTGAATTCAGGGCTCTCCCCTCTCCCTGGGGATTTGGAAGATTATAACCCCTCCCCCCCCACTTCCCACATGCTCTTGTTATAAGCGTATACCGGCTTCAGCTCTCTGCACAGCAGTTAGCTCCGTGAATTCGAAAGACACAATTCAACAAAAGTCCTGCTTCCTTCAGTATTCCTTACAGAGAGACACGAACATATACGTGCAAGGACGTTCACTGAAGCATTGTTTGAAGACAACTGAAAGGACCCAAATGTCCTGGTTAAATAAATTATGGGGCCGCCACACAATGGACCACTCTGCAGCTGTGAAGACAGAATGAGCTGGCTCTGACTGTGCCTGGCACACAGTAGGCACGCTGGAAGCAGAGAGAGACCTCTGAATGCAAAGGAAAAAAAAAGCAAATTGTGCGAGGACTATGCTATGACTCCTCGCCTCTTTTTTATAAGGGTGGCTGTTTTTTGCATGCATCCTTAAAAAGTCAAGGAGGATAAACACCCAACTGTCAAGGCAGTGTGCTTGAAAGGGAACAGATGGAGCTGCAGAGTTTCACTTGCAAATCCTGCTGTGGCTGCCTGAGGCTGCGATCACTGCATTCAGCCCCAGGGGAGGACACCTACGGCGGGGATGAGAACATTCTAACCCTGGATTAATGGTGATGATCACACAACAGAAAGACCTACTAAAAATCGGACTCCTGAACACTCACAATGGGTGAATTGTTCCGGTATATAATTTACACCTCAATCTACTCGCCTGAAAATAACACTAGCTGTAGGATTTGAAACTATTTCCAAGTACGTATCCATTGTAGTGGGTTTTTTTTTCTTTTAAAAAATAATACCACTAAAAATATACGTAAGTAATGCCCGCTCATTAGTTCAGAAAATACAAACAAGTAGGGAGAAGAAATCGCATCATCCCACCCCCAGGGTGAAAGTGAGCTGGCAGTTGGCCTAGCTGAGCAGCCCCTTCTGGAAGATGGTGACCCTGACCTGGTCAGTTGATGATTCACAGAGAGCTGCCGTGGCGTGGCCTTGGCCCTGGGGGGCACACTGATTACCAAGGCCCTGCAGCTCTGGAGCCTGGGTCCACAGCACTGGAGACCTGGTGAGGAGACCCTGGCCGCAGCCCCCGGGGAGCCCCCAGCCTGGAAACTCTTGCTCCAGGGGCAGTGATGTGTGTGGCCTGTGATGGGACAACTGGCCTCACGCTGCTCCCCTGCCTGGAAGATGATGTAGGAGTTCAGGACAGCAGGGCGGGGGGCGGGGGGGGGGTCTGGGGAAAAAGAAAGACCCCTAGGTAAAACTGAAGACGCCCAACTGCCAGACCTGCCTCTGCCACTGACTTCCTGGGTGACTTTGCACAAGTCACTGACCCTGTCTGGGCCTCAAGTCCCCACACACCCTATGCACTGGGGCAGTATGCTCTAAGATGCATTCCTGGCAGCAGCATTCCCAGAAACTGGCTGTGCAACCATATCCAGAACCTACACATCTGTGCGCCTCAGTGTTCCCATCTGTACAGTGGGGGCACTGGACCAGCTCACCTCCACAGGACCCTCTGGGTCAGACAGTCCAGGGGTCGCCGAGCCACAGAAGGAGGCACCATCATCACCTCTGGGCTCAGACATCTCTGGGAGGAGGGACGGAGGAAAGGCAGGCGGGGTCCAATATGGTATCTCCTCACAGCCACCGGAGGAAACAGGCCTTCAAGTTCCCATGTCACAGATGGGGAAACAGACTCCGTGCCTTTCAGTCACTTGCTCAGGGCCACTCAGCTGGAGAGAGGCATTGCTGAGATTCAAACACACGTCCGGCTGGCTCCCATCCCTAGGCACTGTCTGAGGAGACCAGGCAGGACCCTCCTGGCGCCATCTGGCCTGGGCAGGAGCAGCCGTGACCCTGCAGTGGCTAGACCAATCAAGCCCAGGCCAGGCTCAGGAGTCTCTGAGGCAGCCAACCCCGCCCGCATCCCCACACACCTCCCAGGCCGGGGCGGGAGGTCCAGGACAGCTCGCTAGGCGCCCCCGCACCCCTGTGTGAGCACCCAGGACAAGGGCTTGTCCCAGGAAGACCCCGGGGCTGTGGCCACTGAGTAGAAGATGGACCGAGGCCTCTATTCTGTGCCGCTCAGACATGGGTCCTAGTTCCTGACCCCCTCTGGAACTCACACATCCCCTTGACCTCTGATCTTGGCTGTTCCTGGTTCCTGCCCAGAGCCACGCACACAGTAGGCAGCTTTTCAGTGTCTTCTACAGGAAGTAGCTATACAAGCCCATGTCCCTCCTCTGTTCTGAGGCCTCCCCCCCGCCCC